>NW_026067900.1:10322186-10373944 GCF_014885135.2 Alexandromys fortis | reverse complement strand
GTGTGCGTGTGCGTGTGCGTGTGCGTGTGTGTGTGAGAGAGAGAGAGAGAGAGAGAGAGAGAGAGAGAGAGAGAGAGAGAGAGTAGGATTTTTATGGGACTCTTGAGTGTGTGGGTCTTTGATTTTTGTGCCTACTCTTTGGGCTTTTTTCCTTCATTTGAGTTGCCTTGTCAAGTCTCAGTGTGGTAGTTTTTGTTTTATCTTATGTTAATTTGTCATGTTTGTTAAAAGAAAAGAAAGAAAAAAGAAAGAAAGAAAAAGAAAGAAAGAAAGAAAGAAAGAAATGTATTTACCAGTCACACGAAGAACTGGAGGTGAGGGAGGCTGGTTTCAAGTCATAATTCCTGACACCGAAGTCTGGTTTTGTCTTCTACATTCTCAGTTCCTCTTCTTCTGGGCTATTGCTTTTCTCAAAGATATTCTTCCTTATGAGAGCAACTCAGTAGCTCCCCAAACACACACCTCTGTGGCTAGCAATAAGAAAGAGCAACTGTGTCTCAGCTCTTCATCACCTCCAAGAACTGTTTTATCTTTTCTGTCTAGGGTCGTGTGACCACTGACACAGTCTCCTGATTAGCAGACAGGCAATGTTTTAGACTTGGACTTTGTGCTTCATCGTTGGAGCTAAGTTAGCAGAGTGCCTGTTAGAACATTTAAGTAATTTTGGAAAGGTAAATAAATCCTTATAAAAGAGACATGTCCCATCTGTACACTATTCAGAGGCGAGGTGAAACTTGTCAAAATGTCCTTTTTACCTAGTGATTACTTATTATTTCCCTCTCAGACCATGAGACATTGACTTACCATTTCTGATCTAAATTGTAAAAAAGTTCTTTGTTTCATTGGGGTTTATAATAGATACATAATATTTATAAATAAACTTTTCATGCAACAGTTCCGTGGTTTTCTTTCCTGCCATTTTACTTAAAATTAGATCAGAACTACAGTGTGAACAAAGGAATGTTTGGAAACTAGAAAACTAATACTAGTGGGAGTTTAATAAACAGAAAGTTATTACTATTTTCTTTTATGAGAGATTGTCTGCATTGTATATTCATGTGTAAAGCTCTCTTGTTTTATTTTGTGTGTAGTAATACATTATATATTCATGTGTGAAGGGTTTATCTTATTTTATTTTTGTGGTAATGTGTATGAATGGGATGTGTATGATTTTCCATTCTAAAATCTTATGAAAAAGAACACCATTTGGATAATAAATAGAAACAGTTGTGATACACCTTCAGTTGAAACCATTAGTGCTGTTCTATTAATATGATCTTATATCCATATGGGTTTGTTCATATTCCCTGTAAAGGAGTTTCAAAGCATTCACTATTTTAAATAGTCATGTAGTTTTACTTATCCTTTTTGATTCTTCCATTTGACTCCTACTTCACCTGGGAATAAGTTACAAGTCTTTGATGTGGCTGCACAGTCCTGGATGCTCTGGCCTGGGTACTTCTTTTGCTGATGCTCTCCCTCCTTTCTGTCATTCACTCTGTGGAAGTTTCACCAGCCATCTCTGGGTACATGATTTCACACCCTCAAAGCTTGATGCTGCCACAAAGCTTTTCATGCCCTCTTCTGCCTATTCATTGCTCTATCTATGGTTTGATTCCTTGCTTCACTTCTTCCTTCATATGGTATAAGACTCTGTGAAAGTGTCTCCTCTTTTGAGTCACTTTCCATCTTTATCCAATATAACCTAGGGTCCCCAGGTTAGGCACTCTCACCTTTGAAGTCTACTTTGTTTGTTCCATTGTAACATATATGTTTCATTTTTCATTTAATAACTGTTACCCTACAAGACTCTCAGTCCCAGAAAGAAAGACTTGGTCATCACTGTTGTGCACCCAGAAAAGTCTGGAGCCTGTGGTTGGCTCTCTACAATAACTTCCTGAATAAAGTAATAAACTAGCTTAAAGTATTTCCCTAATTTAGTAACCAACTTTAAGGGATAATAATTCAGGTTGGTATGATTTTCACTGGAGACTAATTTTATCTTCAATAATACTGTTTAGTTACAGTTGGAGACTCTGGACCTGGAGAACATTTGTTTGGGGAGGACCGGTAGCCTAATGAAACTAGGATCTTTCAAGACAAGTCTTAAAACAAACAATAGTGATGGATTGTCTTCTAGGAAGACATTTATGAATTGATTTGCTTCCTGATGGAGAGTGCTTCCTGCATCTTGAAAGATGCTCTCCTGGTTAGAATGGTAATCCTGTCTCTAGCAACACTGTAGCATTAGGTGGTTAAAGTATTATTAAAACTGAATTTGCATTTGACTTCCTTCTTCAGGATACTGCATCATTAGTTTTGTACATCAGAATCAAGTCCTTCAGCTGACCTTCGTTTCGGAGCTTCAGGGAACTGGAATTGGGAATGCTTACACAAAATCTTTCAAATATTGGTCCCTTATATCTGTGTTAGGGTATCTGGTAGACAGAACTGACTGAAACAACTCTGTTTTCCTTTCTTTGGAAGATGGGCAAGAAATGATTGAGGTGCTTATTTTTCCTTTAGGAAATCCTAAATTTGAATCCTTGTAGATAAAAATGGATTGGCTGCAGAATATTTGAAGGTTTACCTATGCACAAGAAAAAATAAAAAGGAAAGCTGTCAAAGATTTAAAAGGAATAGTTCTGGCTGGGAAAAAATTTGACCAACGCATACAAGTTAAACAAAGTTCAAATGGGACATGGAAGAAAGAGGTAAGGGACCTAAATTGCTGCAGATGCTCCGATTTTTAATATGACAATTAGCAGCGGGTCCTTGAATTTCTCAAATGTTTAGGGTTTATCCATTGTTACCATTTCAAACTCTTTGACTGACTTTTCTAAATTCTTAATAAGGAATATTTAAGATGCTTTAATAAGGTATAAGTTTCAGAAAATTCAACCAATCTTTTGTCCAGAATTTGGGTCATAACAGACATTGATTGAAAAAGAAGTTGTAGAATCATAGTAAAATGTTTCTGTACCTTTGTCCTAGAAATCTGTAAAGACAAGAGTTTGTGCATGCAGCACCCATCACCCAGAACGGAAACACAATTACACACTCAGTAAATATCATTAGATGATGTGGTGATGTGGTCAGGCACTGATCCCTCCCCCACTCACCACCACTAAAGGAGCCAACAGGAGTAAGTCACATAATTCCAATCTACCGTCAATGACATGGATATGTAGCCTCAGCCCTGTTTATGAAACATTCCTGATAGCCTCTGTGATAGTAAGGAGTGGGAAATGGGAGGGGCTGTAGGGAAAATAAAACATGGGAGGGATTGAAGGCAGGAAAAGGAATGAGAAAGCAATGGAAGTGTAACTTCATTAAAAATCAAAACAATTAAATTAAATTTCAAAAAGAAAAAAAAAAGACTGACTTCACACAGGCTGGATCTCACATCCCTGCACCCTGCCATGTAGAAACTTCAGGGCAACAAAATGACAAGTCAAATGGGACTGTCAGTCTTCCTACTGAGAAAGTCTGGCTCGAACTGGTCATGTGCCATTGTTTTAATCCAGCTAAATAAACAGTGAGACATTCCACTGGTTGAACAGCAAGCAGAGAAACAAACAAACCAAAATGTTCCTGAATGGGAGTTTAAGCCTGGAGGAAGAAATGCAGCTTGGTGTGGATACTGTTCATACAAGGAGCCTTGCAGCAGATGGTTAGAGTGATTGTCTCAGATCTCTGTCTGCTTCAGTGACTGCAACATCCTGCACAATCATGAGATAGGGCCAGAAGCAGTTTCCACTGGGTTTGTCCTTAGCTGTAGACTGTGATCTTGCTGCCCCAGATCCCTGGAAGGGCGACTCTTGCTAAGCCAGTCTTCACAACTCTCCTCAAGTCTCATTAGTATTCCATACTATTGCCCTCCTGAACACAGTACCCACACAAAGTTCAGTTTTGTGACTCACTTCCTGAGCTGACACAGAACAGGGGTAACAAGAAATCCATCAACTCAGGACTTAGGAGAAGGGAATTTTTCTCTGTTCAAGGTATTGTAACAAAGCACCAAGACTTGGTTAGCATCTAAATAGTGCGAATTTATTTCTGAAAGTTCTGGAACCTAGGAAGTCCAAGATAAAATAACTTGTAGATTCAGCATCAGGTGAGGGGGTGGTGTTCTGATACAGGGAATACTTCAGAGGTACTGAGTTTTATGTTAGAAGAGCCAAAAAATTCCCTCAAGAGTGTTTTGTTTCACCAGTATAACCGTGTCGTAACCTTCTCTGCTTCTCAGTGCCATCTTAATGGGGTAGGGCGTCAACATTTAGATTTTAGAGTCACTGAGCATTAACATCCTATTAGGGAATCAATGGGCAGTATAAGCTTTATAATGAACTCTTGAGATTAAAGGAAACACTTCTACCCTTGGTTTAGGAAGACAAGCTAAAGATTAACCAGGTAAAATGTTATTATCTGAATCCAGGAGAACTGTAGGACCAGGTCAAAGTTTAATGCCACTGGGTTTTGATCCTACTTCATGTTCTGGCTTTGTGGGAGCCTAGCCAGTTTGGATGTCCACCTTCCTAGACCAAGATGGAGCGGGGAGGACTTTGGACTTTCCACAGGGCAGGGAACCCTGTCTGCCCCTCAGACTGGAGAGGGAGGGGGAGAGGAGTGGGGGGGGGGGGGGGAGGAGAGGGGGGAGGGGGGAAAAGGGAGACGGGGAGGGAAATGCGAGGCGGGGAGGAGGCGGAAATCTTTTTTTTTCAATAAAAAAATTATATTTAAAAAAAAAAGATTCATTTATTGTTTTTTTTCACTGGAAGCTGGTATAACACTTTTGGGTACTATGAGTCAGTCCTTAAGGAGGTGGATTCCATGTTGGTTCTGGCTTGATTCCTCCAAGTTTTTATGGCTGAAGTATGTAATATTTTTAGCAATAGGGTCTTATGCTCTATATGGTGGGTTTTTTTTTTTTTGACTCCCCTGACCAAATACATAAATGTAAGTTTCCCATCCTCCATGCTGGAGATTTTGTTGGGTAGTCTACAGTTTGGGGAGAGCTGATTACCAATTCAAGTGGTCTAACTTCATTTAAACTCTCTATATGTGCACACACACACACACACACACGTATTTTTAATTAAATGTGAAATAAAGTTTCCATACCCCTTTTCAAACATCCTACACTTTTATTCTCTCTGTATTACCTTCCTTTCCTCCTTACAAGTTTAAGTCCATCTTCCCTTTTCCGTTTATGCCTTCATAAGCTTATGGACCACAATGATGATTGTATTGCCAAGACATCCTTAATGATGTACTATTGGCACTTCTGTCCTGGGAATACTCAGTGGCTGTCTAATTGGATTCAAGACCTCCTAAATAGAAGGGGACTCATGCCTGGTGTTTATAAAACTAGACAACTCCTCATGGCTGGTGAGGACATGGATGGTAGGAAAACACCTATTACTGCCACTTTTCTAAACTAGTATAATTTCTAAATCCATTCTAAAAGCTTATCTGTATACCTACAGATGAATGCAGCTCTCACTTATCACCAAAGAAGTGCCGTTCTTTGTATGTGGAGATGATTGCAGACATCCAAGACTAGTTGAAATGCAGACAACATACTGTAGCACAGTTGAGGCTTCACAAGCACAACCCTTACACCTGAGACTTGAAGAACATCACAGTGGGAAGGTGGGAAGATCGTAAAACACAGAAGATTAGGGAATATGCTGCAAGATGTCTTTTAGATCTGGCAGAGAGCAGCAACCTTGAAATAGTTACATTATTTTTGCCTAAACAAGACCCGCATAATGACAATAGCATTTAACAAGCTCACATGGATGGGGGAAACGTCATGAAGCCCCACTACTAGATGAAGAGTTCCAGGCAAATAATAGTTTCTGAGAGAGGGAGAATCAGTCTTATGCAGTCTTATCCTGATAGGTTACCTTCTAATCCCATGTGGTCAGCCTTAAACGCATAAACATATAAGCAACACTAGATGGATTTAGATGATGAATATATACATATTTGCATATATATATGTATCTATGATAATAATTAAAGTAAAAGGCCATCAATTTATAGAGACTGGTGGAATATAGGTGTAATGGGGTAGAAATCATATGAACATAGTATACATGTAGGAAATTATTTTAAAATTTAAATTTAAAAATAATATTGATTTCCTGTCTGCTGTAAACATGTACAGATTCTTTTCTTGGTTGATGCTCTTTAAGTAGTGGGTATGATAACCATTTCCTTAATATATACAGTCAATAAAGTATGAGCCCTAATAAAGAGATTAAAGTGTACAGGGAGATATGTTATAGTCTAAAGCTGTTCTCTTTCTGCATAGAACTTAAACCCATAAGGCCTGTGATAAGCACTGTGATTCAGTATGGATAATGTATTTTCACCTCTAAAGTAGAGTTCTGGTTCCTGAGATACTTCAAGTCAGCATATTTTTATTACAGTTATTTTTCTTTTGCTGCTGTTTTTAATAGTAGACTCCCCAGTAGCATCTCTGCCTCCTGTTGCCACTCTTCTCCACCCCTCATCCAATTCATCCTCTCATTTTCAACTCAAGCCATCTGAGGTTAAACAATCATTGCTCCCTCAAACTACTGCAACAGTTCCTTAGGAGGACCCAGTTAACTCCCTCAAAACAATTTTCCAATGTAGAATGCACCTAATTAGTCTAGAAGAATTATTTTAGGACAATAATCAGGTATTTTCCTTACTTGCTAAATTTTTAAAGACTGCCAAAAGTGCCAATTGAAGCATGTTACTACAGTACTCCCACTGAGGTTTTTTTCCTTCTCTGTGGGGGGAATTTAAAGAATATGTGAATGAGGAGGATGCTTTACATTTTTGATATTGAAATGTCTTTGTGTCCTTTCCCCTCTGCAACTTTTAATAGCTTTTCTTTGTTATTTACATTTAGTGTTTTAGTTATTGTGTGCCCAGGGAGTTTCTCTTCTGCCTCTATTTGATGTTTTGTATGCCTCTTACATCTTGATGAACATTTCCTTAGATTTGGGAAATTTTCTTCTATGATTTTGTTAAAAATATTTTGAGTAGGGGTTATTCTCCTACCTCTCTCTATATGATTTTTAGGTTTGGCCTTTTCACTGTGTCCCAGGGTTCCAGAATGTCTTGTGCTTATATTATTCTTATATTTAATATATTCTTTGACTGAGAGATCCATTTTCTTTCCAAGACCCAATATTATCTCTTTAGCTTAAGCCTCTCTGTTGGTGTGGCTTTTTATTAAACTTTATATTTGACTTTCTGTATTTTTCATATGGATTTTGATTTCAGTTTGGCTTTTATCTAACAATTCTATTTCTGTGTTAAAGTATATTCACACATTACGAGTTGTTTTCATTGTTTCATTAAACTGTGTTTTCTTTTTATTGAAAATAGAGTTTACTAACGTATTATATTCTTATTATGATTTTCCTCTCACCCAAATTTTTCCCACATCCTCTATATTTCCCTATCCACCCAAATGCACAGGATTTCTTTGTCACTTTCACTACTTTAGAAAAGGGCATCTAAAAATAACAAGAATAAAATAAAGTTAGATAAAATAAAAACAAAACAGAATAGGATAAAACAGAAGTAAAAGTTTCAAAGAAAAGATTAAAGAAGCACACACACATTTCCACATAGAAAAATTCCATGAAAATAAAAATCAAAAGACAGCAATATATACACAAAGGACCTATAAGGAAAAATGGACAAAGCATGAGACAAAGAAAATGCTATTGAATTCATTTTGTGTTGGCCATCTATTGCTGGGCCTGGGGCTTGACCTTTGGAGTTGTTTGAAAACCCAGTGAGACTCCATTAGAGAAAACTAATTTTTCATTTGTCAGGAGTTATCAATTGGAGATAGCTTCTGGTTTAGGGATGTAGGCTTGTCCACAGAACCTCTCAATGTTGAGACCCCATCAGGTCCAAACCTATGCAAGCTCAGTGCCTGCTGCCACAGTCGCTATGAGTTTATATTGTGAATCAGTCCTGTTTGTTTCCGTGGTATCCTCCATTCCCTCTGGCTGGAACAATCTTTTCACTTTCTCTTCTCCAGGATTCCCTGAGCCGCTAGGAGGGGGACCTGATAGGTATATCCTTTTTAGGATTGTATGTTTCACCATTTTTCACTCTCTGCCCATTGTCCAATTGTGGGTCTCTTTATTTAATCCCATTTGCTGCAGGGCAAAGTTTCTCTAATGATAGATGAAAATTATGAAGATCTCTGAGTTAGCATAATGCTTCAAGTAGCCATTTTATTGCTATGTTCTTTTAGAGAAACAATAATATTTGGTTTACCCCTAGGTCTCTGGCCTATCTAGTCTTAGGTTCTTGGCTACCTGGCATTGTGGATGAGTTCCATCTAATGGAGTAGCCTCTAAATCCAACCAGATATTGGCTGGTTACTTCCACAAGCCTTTGCCGCTATTGCACTAGCACATCTTGCAGGCATTGCACTGTTAGTTGGTAGATGTAGCGTACCTTCCAGTACCTTGAACACTAGTCAGCAAGAATGAAAAGTGTAGGTAGGTACCAGTTCAGCTTTTCCATGATCACTATTCCTTCTGCAATAGTGGCTTATAATTGTGGATAGTAGCCAATAAAAGCTTTCCTGAAACTAGAGCCTTCATTTGTTGATGAGAGATGCCCACTTGTCACTCTATCTCCCCTATTATTTGTCAATTCCATTTATATCACCTTCATATACGTTTATATTTTAGGAAATTTCTATTGTATTTGGTTTCCATACCATCCCTCAAATTAGCACTTAGTTTTAGCTGGCTCTCCCTGTTTCTGGCCTGTTATCCTCCGCTGCCCTTTTTCTCCCCATTTGATCCTTCCATTCCAGCCCTATCATTCAATTCATAACTATCTATTCTATGTACATTTCTATGGTGATATTCTCTCCACTTAGACTCTGAGTCTTTACCAAACCTGTGGGTTATATGGTTTGTAGTTGCTTATTGAAGATGTAGTGGCAAACATCCACATATAAGGGAATATATACCAATTTGTCTTTTGGGATCTGGGATATTTCACTCCTACATTCATAGATTGGTGGGATTAATATAGTGAAAATCCTACCAAAAGCAATCCCCATCAGAATTCTAACACACTTCTTCACAGATCTTCAAAGTACGATTTTCAGCTTTATATGGAACTCCTCCCCCCCCCTCAAAAAAGGAAAGAAAAGCAGGATAACTAAAACAATACTTAATAATATAGGAACTGCTGAAGGGCTGGAGGTACCACTCTCCCTAATCTCAAGTTGTGTTAAAGAGCTAGAGTAATAAAAACAGCATAGTATTGGTACAAAACAGACACATCAATCTATGAAATAGAATTGAAGATTCAGAAATAAAATTATACACCATGGAGACCTATCATTGATAATGAGGCCAGATCTGCGTTGGGCTCCTTGGATCCACAAATGGGCGGCTCGCAGCTACCTGTGACTCCAGCTCCCATGTGATCCTCTTCTGGCATCTTCACACACACAGTGACACACACACACACACACATATACAGATACACACACACACACATGCATGCACACACACAGAGTAGGGGTCAGTAAGAGAACCTGAAAGCAGAATGTTCTATATTTAGTACCTAAAAATAATATAGAGGCTTGGATTGTGTAGTTCTGTAGTAGAGTACTTTTCCTGAACATGAAGGTCTGGTTTTGCTACCAACATTAAAAAATAAATAAAATTTAATGACACGAACTACAGAGATGGCTCAGCATTTTAGGGTGCATATTGCTCTTCCAGAGAACTTGAGTTCAATGAACAGCATCCATATTAAGTGATTTATAACCAACCTGACCTCCAGATCCAGAGGTGTCTATTGCCTCTAGCTTCGCCAAGCACCACACTCAGATGCACACACTCACCCCCCCCACACACATAAATACATACACATATATAGTTAAAACTAAATAGATTCTTTAAGAAAAAGAGAGATATTATAATTTTAAGAGTTGGGCTCTGTGTCAAGGATCCGTGGAGGAAAGAGTGAATTCCTACTGACAGATATTCTGACCGCAAAGCGACTGACTCTGGTGTAGTCGTTCATATAAAGATATAAGAAACTAGAGGCAACAAAAAGAGACATAGCCGAGTAAAGAATTTTAAAGGGTGGAGAAAACTTGAGCTGTAAGCCACATGTGGATCAAGGGAAGGGTATGGGATCAACAACAATTCTGGAGGAGCCTCAAATATGGTTTGGAAATACAAATAGGGAGCAGGAGAAGAAGTGGGTGTTCCCTCATTAGCTTCTATGGAATGTGGGTGATGGACAAAGTACAATTAAGCCTGGTTTAGAACATGGGTGGTTATTATCATTTATACTTTCATATTGTCATGAAGTCATGAAGACTCAGTTACAGAAGTATGAAAATACTTGTATAACAACAATGGATAATATTTTCCATAAATTATTATAATGTAGGGGGAGTATCTAAGGAAGCAACGTGGAAAGGGATTCCAGATGAGATCAAAGAACCCAACAAAAGTTGCAGTGGAGGATGGCATGATTCTTCCTGGGTCTGCAGGGAGTCCCGAGACTCTAAATTTACAAATGGAGACACTGCTATCTTCATTCATATAGGAGCAGTGGTTTTCAACCTGTGGGTGTAGACCCCTTGATGGTCACAGATCAGATATTTACCTTAGGATTCGTACACTAGCAAAATTGTAGTTATGAAGTAGCAATGAAAATAATTCTATGGGTCACCACAACATGAGGAACTGTATTACAGGGTCACAACACAAGCAAAGTTGAGAATCACTGCTCTAGAGACTCATTTTGCATCCGTTCTGTAGAATCTGGACAGGCATGTCAGTAGGCTTGCTTTATGAGCGCATTAATCAGTGAGACGGATTTGAATTTTAACACCATTTACTTTTTGCATTTATATTATATTCACCAGCACATTCTACTTTGAAAATGAACCCCTTTGTTATGAAGCAGTCAAGGCTTAGAAAACAACACTCAGCATGGGGTCTGTGTTTTCAGTATTATTATGTCAGAAATGAGTTCCACAGAAGCAGATGATTTCCTGCTCAGAGGCTGTCACCCTGAGATCCATGCCCTGGGCTAAGGGGAGAAGGAAAAGAGTGGGAACCTTCCTGGAGTCCTTCTCTCCTCTCACTGCTGGCCTCTGCACCTGGTTTGCAATTGTGAAAAGACAATTACATAGAGGAGCTGAACGTGGGAAAGAAAATTAAGTGATTCAGGATCACA
The DNA here is from genome assembly GCF_014885135.2 of Alexandromys fortis. NCBI lineage: Eukaryota > Metazoa > Chordata > Mammalia > Rodentia > Cricetidae > Alexandromys > Alexandromys fortis. The sequence continues at coordinate 10,362,694 of NW_026067900.1, read as the reverse complement.
ATGTCTCTGAATTCCTTGGTATTTCAAATGAGTATCAAAACAATTTCTAAAGTTTCAAAGAGATTGTGAATGGTGGATATTTTGCATTTCATTGTTACCGTCCCCAAAACAAATTATGGGACTGGGCAATGTATCTTCTCTAGAGACTAAAGATTGAAATTTTTAAACAAGCCTTGTTCTGTTTGCTTTCAGTGAGTGGAGCTGTAGCACAGAGCAGGAAGCATCCCATTTGGTTGGTTGGGTGTCACTCATTCCAGTGTCCTACCTTGTCACACACACTTGAAAGTGTGGTTTGTATAAACTTAACTCAGATATAGCAGCAGTTCAGTTCTGTTTATCACATGTAGGTAAAACCATCATAGACGTTATTGCTGTTATTACTAAATTCTCAGCTTCACTTGCTATATGTGAGAGATTTTGAGGCCCGATATTTCTATTGGGATTTAGCTTTAGAATCTCTCTCCTTCCCTCCCTCCCTCCCTTCCTCCCTCCCTCCCTCCCTCCCTCCTTCTGTCTCTACCTCTCTCCCTCCCTCCCCCCTCCTTTCTCTCTCTCNCTCTCTCTCTCTCTCTCTCTCTCTCTCTCTCTCTCTCTCTCTCTCTCTCTCTCTCTCTCTCTCTCTCTCCCTTTCTCTCTGTCTTGCAAGGTCTCAAGTAGTTCAGGCTGTCTTTAAACTTTCTATGCAATGAAGATAACCTAGAATTCCTGACTCTACTTCCTGGGTCTTAGGATTACACCATCACACCTGGAAAACATCTTGATTCTTTTCTACAAATTGTTTAATGAGTGCCATTTGACCAGTGTTATACCCATTATTGTTTCAATTTCTGTTTACCTTGATGTTATGTAATTGAAAACAGATCCATCAGCTCCTCCTCACCAACTGCTTATCTAGGAGACACCGTGCTGAGAGAGACAATGCATGGCCTCTGCATAATCACATCCCCATTTGAAAACAAATGCTTAAGCCTTCCTTTTGGAGACCCAAATATTGTCCTAGTCAGTGAGTGAAGGTGAATCTCTGGGTGTTCCAGACTAGCCAGGGCTGTGTAGTGGGAAGAAGGAAGAGGAGGGCAAGGGAGGAGTAAGAAGAGTAGGAGGAGGAGAGAAAGAGGAAGAGGAAGAAGAGGAGGAGGAAGAAGAAAAAAAAAGTGATGATTATTATATGACTAGACTTGTCATGTTCTATATTATAAATATTGGTTAAGTGTAAGAATTTATATTCATTTCATCTTTTAAACATTCATTTGGCGTTATGGAATTTCACAGCCTTAAATTGTCCCCCTTAGTTATATTTTTCATTGAGGCTGAACATTTGAAGTTTGATCGGACTCTTTTATCTTTTTAATAACACCTTTCAAAGCAGTGAAAAGATCCATGCTTTTTCTCAAGACAGGTTAGTCAGCTATGTATTTCCCCTGCTACCTTCAATTCCTTTGACTGCTCTTCACTTTGGAGACACTGGAGTGCACACGAGATTATCTCAGCTGTTCTGTTAGGAGCCAATACTATATTATGCCATGATGCACTGGGGAGAGGTGGCAAGACACCGGAAAGTGTTCCCATCTCAATAATGGCTTTCTGACATCTTTGAGTTTTCTGTTCTTCTATGAATCTTAGTTCATTTTTTATAAAATGTGTAAATGGGTAACTCTTGATTCAAGATTTAATTGTTTTACCTTTGTTATGAGACTGATGTCTTCATTGTCTGTTTTAATATTTATTATATCATGATTATATTTGTAATTCTGAATCTCTTGTAGAATGAGGTATTTTACATGTTCTTATTAAACAAGATATTTAAGTGAGATTTCATAAAATCCAGAATTATATACATTTCTAACTTGCCCCTAATTATGATAGGATGAATAATGATACATTCTTAATTTTTTTTTTCAGTTTGTCATGGCAAATATTAGTTTACTTCTGTATTTGTTCATTCCTTGCACACTTATACTTAATTTAGACACAGAAATAACTTCAAATACTATATAAAAACATATATAATAAAGATATCATTTGCCAAATTTTCAAATATGAAAACATAGAATAAGGTTGGAAAATAATATAATCTACTTGCATTTACTCTACTATTACCATATTATTTTTTTTGTATTTTATCTTTTATTTTTTTATTAAAAAATTTTGCCTCCTCCCCGCCTCCCTTTTCCCTCCCCCTCCCCCCACTTCCCCCTCTCCCTCCCCCTCCAGTCCAAAGAGCAGTCAGGGTTCCCTGCCCTGTGGGAAGTCCAAGGTACATTCTTTTAGAAATTTTTTTCCTTAAAGGGAACAAGATCGTCTATTGTTAAAATAGCTTATATACGACATAGTTATTGTTGAAGTACCTGATATGATACATGTATATTACATGTCAAAAGGCTTTCAGCAACTATATAGCCTATTGTATTAAGTATGTATTTTGTTTGACTGTGTTTTATGAAATATTAGCAGCACATTCTACATCTCCCAGTAAATGAATAAAACTTGTACTGTCTCTACACCCTAATTTATCAGAAGCTTGGAACAGTTCAGGATTTAAATTGTGTAATTAGTTTGGCTTTAGCACAAGCACGCTTTAGACATAAAAGAACAGAGCACACCAGGAGTAATAACCAGCCCGTGACAGGCCGATCGGCTGGACAGATGGTGGTAATTCTGGTTAAGTGTCCTCTTCGAGAGTGCTTGGGAGCACAGTAGGTGTAATATTCAAAACTGGAATTCATAGCTCAGAGCTACACAGGTTGTGAAAATAACAAAATAAGAATCTAGTAGGTAGGCTTTAATTTATAAACAATAGTTAAATTATTTTGAGTGAAAAAAGGTTCTTTTGTTTGTGTATGAAGCTGAAATTGTGATATCTCTGAACATAGTTTTGAAAGCTGTATGGTTTATAGGCCTTTTATCTTTTAGATTTAATGTCTTTTTTTTAAAATCTAAAAACTTTGGACAAAGATATCCCTTTTCCTTATTTCCTTCATTGAGAATCCTATTTAATTTGAATTTTATTTTGCTTTGAAAGAGGGGACTTTTGCCCCGTGTCAAGAAGATACTCTCATTCACATCTTCTTCCCTCTTATCTCCTTCACGAAGTAGGAGGGCATAGCACAGAGGAAAGCATCGCCACACCAGCAGGGTTAGCACAGAGGACAGCATCGCCCGCCCCATCACCATCTTTGTACTGTAGGGAAGTGTGGTAGCACAGCTGCCCACGCGGTGGTTGTAAAGAGAATTTCTACAACCATAGAAAGACATAGAGCCTCACATCTGGACAGCATATTAGTGGTATCAAATGCATGTGTTTGGAAGTATCTCAAAGCTATAGAATGTGTATTGTATATTAGAGCTTGCTCTACCAACAATTTCATCTTTTTTTTTTCTTGTATGTTTTCATAGTTACTCAGTAAGAGGCAACAAATTACAAGAAAAATATTCATTTTACTCATCTACATTATATAAAGACCATGTGTTTTCCTTAGGGATAAAAGAGGCTAGATTTCACTTTGATTTGAAGCTTCAAAACTAACTGATCTTTTCCTCCTCCTTTTCTGAGCATTTGGTGTATGGAGGCTACACAAGATTGCTTGCGTCTCCTTTGGCAGCATGGCAAGTGTTACTTGGCATTTATTTCTGAAAGGAACTGTGTGATCTTTCCTATGGATTGAGAGAAGAGACTGCCCTGAGAGGCTGGTTGAGTCAATGTGCAGGATCTAGGACTTTCTGATAACATTTAGAGAGGAAGAAAAACGCAGCATATTTAAGTTGTAATTTTCACTCAGCTGGGCTGAAAAATTGGTCCAAATAACAAACTCAGCTAAGTAGAGAGTGAGGCAGTGGCTCTCAATTTTCAGAATCCTTCAGCATCATCTGGAGGGCTGGGATTTTTCAGAGTCCTGATTCAGTATTTCTAAGGACAAGCTGAATACCTGGTATTTCTGAAAAGCACCAGGTGATTGTGGTCCTGGTTGGGAAGTGTGCTTTAAGAGCTATTACATAAAAAATAAGTTATTTCTCATCTCACTTAACACAGTGCCTGGATCCAACAAATACTCAGCAAATCAGTATTTATTTTACACTGAATTCAAATTTCCATATGTATACCTCATAGTTTGCTCTCAAATTCTAGTTTCTACATTCTATTCTCTCAGCAAGTGTCACAAAGAAAAATATAACACTTTGGGTATCAAGTAGATCTAATTTTCATTTTAATTGACTATCATGTCTCTATTAAACTGACAAGGTTATTTTCTTCGTAGAATCTATCGTTATCTAAGGTTATCTTTATCATTCATTTATACTGTAATAGATAGCCTCCATTCCCACAGACACAAAGTCTGCATCTACCTTGCTTAATGCTGTTCGCTGCCGCCGTGAATGGGTGTGAAATGCCTAGAGAATGGGTGAAGAAACAGACTGCTGTAAAATTTATCAAATTGCAAATATCAGTCTCTTAGAATTGGTACTGCACGTTTCCTTGTTATAAAGAAAATCACACCATTCTCAGACAAAATCGAGAAGTGGATAAATAATTCAAGCATGCTTCGCCATATCTAATGAACAGTGTTTGGTGGAAATTAAGGTAAATATGCAAATATTTCTTATATCCCTTCTCTATCCTCATGCCTACTGAAGACATTTTCCATGGCTCGATGATTTTCTATCACGTCCTATTCTTCTCTACTCCTCCGACTCTGTACTTATTAACCTCTCTCTCAGCTTCTTCAGATACACTGAGTGAAGAGCAATGTTATCTTTTCCTGCCGAGAGTCACACACTAATTTATTCAACTCTATGAACATCTACAATGCATGCTTGTGGGATCAAGGGTTAAAAAGCAATCGTTGGAAAGGAGGGGTTAGAAGAAGATGGGAAAATAGGAGGGCAGGTTGAAAAAGGAAATACTTGGAGGTGTAAATAACATTAAAGATATTAAAAAAGAGTGACATGGAATCCTACCACTGTAGAAGCTTCCTAACATGTGTACACATGTACAGAAACAATTAAAATGGAATTGTTTTATAACGGCATTGCAATGCAACTATTAGACACCATGGGTTAACAAATAAAAAGTAGAGTGCCAGTAATAAGTTATCTTTTTTGGAACGTTGGCCATTGAAGTTTCATAGATCAAGAAATATTACAGGCTATTACAATACTAGTGTTTATCCTCCAGAACTTGAGGGTAGGACTCTATTTACTGAATATATTACATACTCAGGTGACTCAGAGAACATGAAAGAATCAAACTGGTATTCTAGAAGCTTCATCACTATTGGTGCTAGAAGATGCTATGCATGCTACCATAGGAGAAAAGTAATTATTAGTCTAGCTATGAATCTATTGTAGTTAGTAAAGCTACAATAATGACTGGCCTGGGAAACATGCCCACTTGTGCAATAGTGACATGGGCATCATGGAGTTACCAACTGTTTTCTGATTGGATTTAAGACCTACTCCATGAATTGGCCAAGAATATCTCTCTAGACAAGGTTTATGCCTTAATGGAGGTTCCATTACTATTATCCTGCTAATGGACACAATATTGTCCAGCTTCTACTTATATTGCTATATCCATGGAATAGTGCACCTCTCTATCTGTAACAGAGAAACTTCTATTTGTATCAGATAGTAGTGATGAACCCAGAGACCCCCCCCAATGGGTCAAGGATCAGAGAATAAGAGGAAATTGAATGTTCAGCCCCAAATAGGATGTCTATATTCACAATCTTTTCTCCCAAAGCACCAGATGGTTTCAGAAGTTGTGGATAGAAAGATTGCAAGTGTCAGAAGTGGTGGATGACTGCAAGGACTCAGAAGGGAAGGTGAGCATGGGAATTCACAGTGGTTGGGACAGCATTCATGAGACCTATGTGAGTGCAAGCCAGACCTAATCTCTGGCTGAGGAGATGTTGGAGAGTCATGGTTGTTAGTAGATTTAGGGTTATCTCTCTTTAAAACTGCCACACCTGGTAGGTTAATCATCCTCTTGTATAAGGACACAGACCAAGAATACACAAAGAGCACAAATTGGACTTAATAGCTTAAATAAATAGGACACAAAGTTGGGTGGGTAGAGAAGGATGGGTGGATTTGAGGAGTGTGTGGGGTAATAATATGATCAAAACACACTGTATAGTATTGTCAAAAACGAATAGAAATGACAAAAACAATGCGAGTTTATTAATTTGTATAATAAAGCTAACCCATGATCATTAAAAATCATAAAAACAGATTTAAAGGGAAAATCATATTTAACTAGAGATGACTTCGATTAACATATCAATGAATTTCTGTCCAGTTTCTTGTCATGCACGCTGTTACTCACTGTGCTTGTTTCTCCCTATTTGGAATTGTAATATGGGAAAGACCTTCCAACTGAATAGAAAAGTAGTAAAAGTCACAGAAATTTTTAAAAATGCAGAAAGTATAGAGGAAAAGTGGCCATAATATTACATTTAGTGGTAACTAAAATTCTGCCAAATTTCCTTGGAGCGTTTTAATCATGGCAAACATTTCACCAAGCTGAGATCACTTTCCTTTCATGGCAATTCAAAGAGCCATCAGTGACTTAGCCAGAAATACAAGAAAGTTTTGTGATGCCAAATAGCATCTGCCATACAATGATTTATTGATCTTCATTAGTCAAAATAAAAATAACAGTGTTTAAGGTTATTCAAAGATAATGAGAAAGTTTTCAAGTAATGGAAACTACCATTACAGAACTGTATGAACCTTTACTTTTTTATTACCTTTTTTCATGTAATATATTTTGAACATGTTCCTTCTTCTCTTCTAAATCCTTCCCATATCCCCACCCATCCAACTTCATGATCTCTCTTGAAAAAAAAACAAAACACAAAAACAAAAACTAGTAAGAACAAAAGTTCTAGAAAAAAAAAACAAATAGTCTTCAAAAATCCATGAAGGTAGTTTTGTGTTTCCCAACTATTATTTCTGGGCATAGACCCTGCCTTGGAGTGTGGTTGCTATACCCAGAGAAATTTCACTGAAGAACACTGGGTTTTCTTTAGCCAGTAAGTGTTGGTTACAAATAGTTTCTTGGTTAGGACTCTATTCACATTTCCCTGTCTCAGGGCTGGGACCTTGACTAGTTTGTACCCGTGCAGGTCTTAGGCTTGCTGCTATGAATCTTTTCTTAAAAGAGGCATGGAAAAAGATTTTTACCTTTTCTGCAGTATTTTAATGGGAAAAAACATTTTTAACAAGTTTAGAACTCAGGAGATATGACTAAATTGATTGTCATGTAACATATGTCTGGTTCTCCACTCAGACTGGATGTGGCACAGGAGTAATGTATATGTTGGGGACAGGCAGAGTAGGTCTTGGTAGAAGCTTAAAGGTGGGTAGAGGCACAGACGAGTGTGGCTACACTAGGTTGGGCCCCTGGATATGGTCCCAAGCCATGTCTTGGGAGTTAGTAAGGGTCAATGGAGGGAAAGTTCAGACAGACTCATCCAGCTAGACCCAGAGAGACAATATTTTCTCTCATTTATGGATGTTATCTTTGAGCCTTCAGATAAACATACTCTTTTGAAATAGGCATAGTGATCAGGAAACTAGTAAGTGGATGTGAAAGGGTTGTTTTCTAGCAAGGGTAGATAGAACTCAGGGTTACAAAAGGTTAAAGAAGAATAATGAAACAGGAAGGGTTAATGTGAAGTAGGAAAATGGAGGGACGGTTAGAAGAGAAAATAATAATGGTAAAGACATTTTTAGAAACTCATACAAAAACCTGGCACTACACATATACCCAAGTCTCATGCATGCACAACCAGACAAAACTCTAGGAAAACGTAGTCTCAACCCAGATGAGGAGCTATTGGAAATTGACAGATGCTGGGAAAAGCACTATACATTTTCTTTTCTCTTTCTTTCTTTTTGAATTCTTATAATAACAACATTTAAGGTATTTTTGGTTAATTTATTTTTAAAATAAAATGGGCTAAAACAAAAAAAAAAAAACATCCATCAAAGTGGAAAAGGCAAACCACCAGAAGGAAAAAAGCCCCCAAGAGAAGAAACAGGAATCAAAGGCCCACTTGTTCACATGTTCAGGAGTCCCAAAAAGCTCTAAACTGAAAGCTGCAATATAGATGCATAGGACCTGGTGCAGACCCATTTAGGTCCTATGCATGCTACCCCAGTCTCTGTGAGTTCATATGAGCTTTGCTCAGTTGATTGAGAGAGTTTTCTTTTCCTGGGTCCTCCATCCCTTCTGGCTCCCATATTCAGTCTGACTCCCCTTCTGCAGAGTTTCCTGAGGTGAGGGATTTGATGGAGACATTTCATTTAGAGGTGAAAGATTCCAATATCTTTCTCTTGTGTAATATCTGGCTGTGGGTCCCTGTATTTGTTCCCATTTGCTACAGGAGAAAGAGTCTAGATGATGGCTGAGTAAGTCACCAATCTATTAGTATAACAAAATAGCATAAGGGGTAATTTTATGGTCACATTTTTTTAGACTAGTAGTATTTGATTTTACCCCAGGGCTCTAGGATGTCTAGTCTCTGATTCTTTGTCACCATAGCAGTATTGGTTATGCTTTATATCTCATGGAGAGGGCCTTAAATCAGATATTGGTTGGTTATTCTTACAAGCTTTGTGCCATCATTACCCCCAAGACATCTTGAAAGCAAGACAAAATGTAGGTCAAGGGTTTGGGGGCTGGCTTGGTATCTGCACTTGACTTTCCATAGCATAAAGAGTACCTTACTGCATCAAAGATATTAGAAAGTAGTGGTGAAGGGTTCATGTTGGCACCAGCTCCAGTTCTTCGTGTTCAATGAGTTATGTAGGTGTTGTCCTTGGCAATAGGGCTCCACTGTTTTTATTTGTGTTTTCAGGGTGATGCTTAATTTTTCTTTCATATTAGTTCTGTGCTTAAGCTATTCTATAACAATGGAACTATAAATCATGGTTTTGATTCAATTTTCAATTTCAAATTTTATTTTCCAGTCATGCATATGCACACACACACCCATGTGCACACACACACACACACAATGGAGAACTTAAAAGGCCAAGGACAGTCTGAGTGGACCATGGACAGACCCTTCTACTAAGGATAAATTCATATACATGTCACAGAGGTAAGAACTGACAAGAAAGATAAGGCAATGCAATGTAAGGTAAGGTAAGGTAAAGTAAAAAGAAAAAGAAAGAATGAAAAAGAAAGAATGAAAAGGGGAGGGGAAAAGAAAACAGGAATAAAGAGAAATGATCAGCTGATTCTATTGGTGTTTTGTGAGAATTAGCGAGAAATGCTATGAAATTTTTTAGTACCACTAATGAAAAAAGGACTGTGGTTTTTTTTTTATGTGTGCCCCAGTTTACTATAAGTCTTCTGTAATTACAATGAAAAATTAGGCAAAGTATAGGAAAATAAGTAATTGCATTATTTCAAGGCTTTGCTTGTACTAAATCCATATAATTCTTCTACTGCTACCTAAACTTAATCTCCAGGCCTTGAGTTAAAAACAACAACAAACAAAAATGGCCACTTTTTTGCAAAGCAAGAAATTAAAGAACATTTTGTTTATTATGCTCTCATTAAAAGAGGCATTTTTGATGGCTGGACTATATTTTCTGGGGAAATAATGGATATCAGAACAGCAGAGTTGCAGCAAAGGCTGTTTCAGGGTGTTCTCTTTGATTAATGAAACGCTGCTATTCATTTGGTCAGTCCGTTACTTGGAAGAGAAACCCAACTCATAACCTGCCCTACTTCCTTCAAATTCCATGTACTGTATCAGTGCTCAGGAAGGAAGTATGTTTGAAATACTATAGGCCATGAGACAATGCAGAATGTTACACTAGTTCTACGGAAATTTGATACTTGGATTCATTACATCTGCCCAACAGAACTGAATACACACAGCAAGGTATACGTGGATGAATAATATAAATCTAGCATATCCAGTTCCATGTCAGGTAACAACTGACACAATAGTATCACCTTTCTAGTTAATCAAAAGTTACTGTCAAAATAAATATGGTAATAAATATTCATTAGACATCGTGCAGTATTACAAATACTTTATATAAATATGCTTTAAAATTAACCCAGAGAGATACGTTTTATTGTTAGTCCGGTTAGTCTGTTTTCTGTTAGTCCTGCTCTCTTGATAACATGGCATTATCCAGGCTTATTGGTATGGATAGAACCCATCACTTGTTCCAGAATAAAAACAAGGCAAATGGTGAAAAGATTTGCAAGATTCCACTGAAGTTCTAATCAGTTGCCTCGGAGTAAAGCTAAAGAGAGAATATTCTGGGGCTGGAGAGATGGCTCAGATGTTAAGAGCACTGATTGCTCTTCCAGAGGTCCTGAATTCAATTCCCAGCAACCACATGGTGGCTCACAACCATCTGTAATGAAATCTGGTGCCCTCTTCTGGCCTGTGGGCATACATGCAGACAGAACACTGTAAAAATAAATAAATCTTTTAAAAAAATTAAAAAATAAATAAATAGAGAATATTCTGTATGGTGATTACTTTATCATGTGATCCCTTTACAAAAGTCCTCATCCTGACCCTAAGAAAGAGCGGAGAAGTTGGAGCCACCCTCTTCTGCTACTCCTGAAACATAAGCCCTGAACACTGCCTGTGTAGTGGGGGCTGTCTCCAGGAACTAAGAGTCTCAGCCCTGTAAACTCCAAACCCAAACTGGACCAATAACTTGAATGTGTTTCTAGGGGGCTCTAAGCTCCATGAAAGATTCAGTCCCAGAGCTGTTGTTTTTTGTCTAAATGAACACTGGAAGAAAACCAAGGTAAACCATGATTAGATAGCTGGGCCTTGGACACTGGGAGATGAAAGCTGTTTTAAGCCATCAGGTTTAAAGTAACTCGTTATATAGTAAATTATCAACATGCCCCCATCTTTCAAGTAAACTAAAGGAATAATTTGCATTCCCTTGTAATTGGGTCACTGCAAAACCAAGATTCAATTCTATACAGCCTAAATGCTGAGCTGTATGACTAATTCTTTGTTATTAGATTTAAAAAATCTGATTGGTGCCTATAGGCCCACATGAGAAGTAATATTAAACATACAACAGTAAACGCCTACTGCATTTTTCTAAACATTGTATATCAAGTTAGTTATTTCAAGTAGTAAAAGACTTACTTCAGTCTCAACTGGGCAGTACAGTCCAGGTTACCCCAGGTGAAGATTATTCTTTTTAAACTACACTTCTGAAAATCATCAAGTACCAATTGCATCCCATTCTTTGACCTTCTTTTGCTTTAGATACCTTTAATTTCTATATGTAGAATGCAGTTTTGAAAATTTTTGCAAAATATGTGCACATTTTGCTTCAAGCTATATTTTATATAATAAAATAGAAATTTTATTTTTTAAAATGGAAATATTTGTTGTAGAATGTTCAATGTAAGATGCTGAGTTATTTGGAACCAAAGAGCGGCTAGGCACATTGGCTCATACCTGAGGTCCCTACACACGGAAGTTTCACACAGGGAGATTATGCTGAATTTGTGGCGAGTCTGGACTGCAGAGTGAGACATAATATCCCCTGAAGAAAGAATGAACAAATGACAAAAATCAAGCCCAAATAATTTTTAAAGGAATGAAGGAGTTAACTGTAGAATTCTCAAAAGGGATTCTCCACCCTCCAAAGGAGGCCTAGTAGCTCAAGTAATTGATCTTGAGTGTAGGAATTCTTCATTATTAACACATGAAAAACCCATTTTGACTTACAGAATTTTACTAAGACTCTTTCTTCAATAAATGTAAATTCTCCACACTAAACTGTTAGACTGTGAATAGTTTTACAACTGTGAATTGGTTTTGTGAGATTTAATATCTAAATAGTTTTACTGTTAAGCTGCTAATTAAAGCAAGCCATTTTCATTTATATGTGATAATTACTGCTAATAGTATTTTTTGTTTTGTTTTGTTTGTTTTTTTAAGACAAAGTTTCTCTGTAGCTTTGAGCCTGTCCTGGAACTAGCTCTTGTAGACCAGGTTGGCCTCAAATTCACAGAGATCCACCTGCCTCTGCCTCCCAAGTGCTGAGATTAAAGGCATGTGCCACCACAACCTTGCTGTTAATATTTTTTAAAAGAAAAGTAATGTCCGAAGAGTTTACTTTAAAACTAGAATGCTTAGGATGGTAAGCCACTAGCCTATCAAACTGACTTCAATATTTTGGTTGAGTGATTTAAACCAAATACAATATATTTTGTATACATTTCTGTTGTGTTTTTGTTAATTACTAATTCAATACAGATTCAATAAATCAATAATCTTGACTTTACCTTCAATAACATTCTAATTAACGTATTTGGAACGCCTCATTACTTGACCCAATGCAGTTGTCAATATAACATCCACAAACTGTACTGTGAGAGTAAAAGAGCAGCTAAACTACTTAGGGAGCTAAGTGCAGCACCTTCACACTGTGATGGAGATACGTGTGATACTGCAGAGACATAATTACATCTTTCAGACCTCAGCTCGGGGAAGTAATTTAATGGGAAAGTGTCTGCTTGTTCTCCTGTTTCTCAATTATCAACTTATTTTAATTCCATTTTCTACACAACAACCTGCTCAGCTTCGCTTTTCAGAGCCTTGGAAAGCTGGAATCTACGTAAGCCCTTATTTCTTTCAGTTTACGGTAAGAAGATTCCATTATACGCACATAAAATTCACCATTCTACTGACTTTTAGATAGTAAGAGGGATTCTACCAAAACCCTTTCCCCTGTATTTCTTAGGGCTGTCCTTCCACTTTCTCCTTTTAGCTTAATCTTTACTCATGGATTTCATCCTTGTTTGCAGTTCATGAAAGAGGACTCTTTTGCTCTGTGGCCTCTTTGATATAAAGTATAGACAAGTGTATTATTAAGGTGAATTAACAGTGAAACGTTTGATGTCATGTAAGAAAACCAGGGAAGATCTTCATGTTGGTCAAGAGAGGGCTTTTTGATATATCACTCACAAGGACAGTCAATCACTTCCCATTTACTGTCGTGCTCAATCATACAGATCACAAGCCAATAAAATGTTTGATAGATTTTTCTCTCATCTGTGAAACAGAACCATGGCCTTGACTTATTAAAATATTCATTTAAATGCCTTGGAGATGTTGCTTTGAATGAATATTTGAATGCTGGCCAGATCTTTCTCATTGAATGCTTCCAGCCAATCAATATTAACCTTCAAAATAAAATGACATGCTCTCATTTTATAATAAAAGAAATCACATTTTCAAAGTCCAAGCCATGAATCCAATAAAACTATGTAAAAACAGTTTCTGGATCTCAAGAAAGTACTTTAAACAAGTTGTGTTATCAAATGAGGCTACTCATATGTGAGAACCTAACCTAGATCACAAATCATAAATCACTATTATAAATCCTATAAAGAAAATTCATCTTGTGGCATTTCTTCTTTTAGTAAAATAAAAACACTAGCAGAGTTCACACTATCCTTTCTGGCATAATTTGAACTGTAAATTAATGAAATCAAAAACAAAGGACTCTACTAAAATCTACCCCTTTCTTTTGCCAGAAGAGGTTGATTTTCTAATTGCACTTCTTTGGAATAATTATACACTTTCATACTGTTGTGTATCAATTATACATTCTTCATAAAAGTGCTGTATAACTTCATTTGGAAGTTCATCACATAGGAGACCAAACATTCCATGCCAAAGACTGAACAAGGACAACCTCCATAAAGACTTTTTTCTTTACAAGGCTGTTTTGTGCTTTTGCACTGAGGTTGAAATATTGATGTTCAGTAAAATTACCTAGGGGTGTCATTAAAATATTGTTTGGTAGGCTCATTTCGTGGAGCTGATTCTATAGGTCTGGACTGAGGGCAATAATTTGCATTTGTAAGCCTTTTCACATACTGCCAATCTGAGGAGAGAAGGAGAACGGTTGCTCTGCTAGCATCATTGCAGTTCCAGAAAGTAAGGCTTTAAAGCAAACTGCATTCATCAGAACAGAGGGATGTACTTCAGTGTTAAGGACTAAAATAGCATCCTATATTGTAACTAGTTAATGTAATAATAGTAACAATATTTATTTAAAAATTGTTATCTGCTGTGCCACATATGAATTTCCTTAATTTTTGACATGATTCTATGACCTTTACACTAATATCCAATTTTACAACTTAAAGAAGTATACCACAGGGGTGTAAGGTCTTATGGTTAGGAGACGGCAGACTGAAGATTTGAACTAGTTATTGACCCCAGAGTGTCCACTTCTTCTCGCTATGGGGCTGTGAGCTGAATTATGTCTTATAAAAATTGCCTCATACTCTCAAGCCCTAACTCTGACTTTATTTGGAGGCAGAGATATTGGATGGTGATTAAAATTAAATGAAGTCATAAATACGAGTATTAGTCAGATGGAACTGCTTGCCTAAGACTAGATAGAGAGAAAAAATCCCCAGGCACACCTGAGAAAGAAGACTGCATGCACAGTGAGAAGGCAGAGCCCCACAAACCTGGATTTTGTGTTCCCAGACTTGAGGACTGAAAAATTACCTTTCTGATGCTGACAGTTACTCAGTATACAGGTAAATATTTTTGTAATAGCAAATCTATGTATCCAAAAAGAGCAATTTGTTCTAGAATTTGGATTGTAATTTATCCTGCTTAGCAGAATTATATTTTTAGTATCTTTAAATAGCATTACTTTAATTTTAACTTATATTTGTTTGTATTTCATTAAGTAAATGTAAAGGCACACAACATTCTCACTTTTAACAACAACAACAACAAAAAAAAACAGTGGGCTAATGTCCTTGGCTTTTTGAGCCCCTTTGGGACCTTATAATATTTGTATAATGATGGCCTAGGAGATAATTTTAATCTGACACTTTTAAGAACATGAAGAAGATGCATTACTAGACTTGCTTTTCACTATTATGTTCTTGCATTCCTATTTATATGAATTTGATTGCCATTTCTGTTGCAGTTAAATCAAATTTTCCCTTTCAATATGATGGTGGACAGAATTCTTTATCTGGTGAAGGAGTCAGAATGCAAAACAAACAACAGAAAACCCCCCAAAATCTCCAGAAAATCATGTTTACAAAGATTATAGTAGAATACTGGAAGCATATAGGAAAAAATGGGAACCATAACACACACACACACACATGTGCCACACTACATACACACACAAAGAAAAAGTGGGCAAGTCTAAAACCATTCTATTGTTTATCTTATCATGACACACAGGGATAAGAATCTCTAGAAATCAACAAGAAAAAACACAGAATGTATGAAAATACTAGCAGACTCACAACATAAACTTGAATAAATAGTGGTCTCCAAGGAAATCAGAGATGAGATTAAACAAATCAAATGAATCAGATGTCATAAATTATCAGCATTGGGGGAAACAGCTAGGACAGCATTAGGAGGGCAAATTAGTAAAAGTTAAGCGTTGAACAGCAAGACAGCTCGGTAAGTGCTTGCTATGCAGAACTCACAACACCGACAAGATCCCAGGCCTCACTATGACAACAAGAACCCTAAAATTGTCTTTTGACCTCCACTTACATGCCTGCCTGCACTCACATACAGATAACACACACACAGAGGCACATGAAATTATGACTACAAATA
Source organism: Alexandromys fortis (assembly GCF_014885135.2). Taxonomy (NCBI): domain Eukaryota; kingdom Metazoa; phylum Chordata; class Mammalia; order Rodentia; family Cricetidae; genus Alexandromys; species Alexandromys fortis. Next base: position 10,347,065 of record NW_026067900.1, on the reverse strand, counting down.
GAATTTACAAAATTCTGGTTTGTAGAGAGCTTTTAGTTGTCACCTATGTAGAAATCTCCTGGTTTCCAGTGTTAGGTCAACACATCCTTGAAATATACCAGCTGATTTGATTCAGAAGTTTTTTTTTTTTTTTCTATTATCCAATGTCTCTGCTCCCATTGTTCCATTCTCATTAGTGTTAAGAAAATTCAAGGTTAATAAAACATTATACAATCTACTTCTGGGTATATTTTCTGTCCATTTTTGTTTGTTTAACCTATCTTTTATAGTTTGATCTTTCTATAACTGCCTGACCTGTAGGATATACCTGTAATATGCTTAACATTATATAAACAAAAACTGTTTCATTTTCTTACAGACATATGCTGCACCATTATCTGTCTTTATATGTTCAGGTATACCCATGATAGCCATAATTTTAATAAATGCATGATTACTAAATCAGCCTTTTCTGAGCTCAGAGCAGTTGCTGATTGAAAACCTGAATAAGTGTCAATGGTGTAGTATACATATTTTAATTTTCCAAAATCTGCAAAGTGGACCACATCCATCTGCCAGATTTCATTCCTTTGAGTACCCTTTGGGTTACTACCTGCAAGTAGCAGTATTTGGTTATACAAAGAGCAAGTAGGATGTCTCTTTACCATAGGGAATAAGAGAAAGTCCACAAGTTTCTGTTGTCTTAGTCACTGTTCTATTGCTGTGAAGAGATGCCATGACTAAGGTAACTCTTATAAAAGAAAACATTTTAAGAAAAGAAATTGCATTCATAAGTGATCTGTATTAGAATATAAGAAATCTTCAGTCATAGAAAATTACCGCCCATATTGTACAACAGATACCTTCTATTTTAGCTCTTATAAAATAAGGGCTACACAACTGAAAAAATAACATTTAATTGGGGACTTGCTTATAGGTTCAAATGTTTAGTATAGTATCCTCATGGTGGGGGCATTGTAGCATTTATGGCACTGGAGCAGTAGCTGAGAGCTACATCTACAGGACCAGAGAGTGATGGTGGGCCTGGTATGGACTTTGGAACCTCAAAACCCACACCCAATGACAGACTTCCTCCAGCAAGGCCATACATAATCTTATTCAAACTACCACACCTCACCCTAGATGAAAAACGTCATGCAGTCAGCAGCTGTTAAGGCAAGGAGAATCAGTGCTTTTCATGGACAATCTCCTGTTAGTTTATCCAACCATAAGTGGTCTGCCCTAAACATAGTGTATATAAGCAACACTGAAGAACTTGGTATACCATATATGATGTGATAAGAACAGAGGAAGCTGAGAATCACACAGTGAGTGAGAAGGGGATAGAAAGAATTGGAGGGGAGAGAAAAAGTGGAAATGATGTAAATATAGTACTCAGAAGTACCCAAAATGAGTTTTACTATTTTTATGATTTAATTGAAATTTTACATGCCAATCCCAGTCCCCATTCTCTCCCCTCCTCCAGCTCCCCCACCTTTCTCCCCCATATCATCTTCCTATCTCATCTTCAGAGAGGGTAAGGGTTCCTATGGAGAGCCAACAACGTCTAGTCCATTACTTTGAAGCAGGACTAAGACGCTCCCCACTATATCTAGGCTGAGCAAGGTATCCCTCCAAAGAGAATGGCTCTAGAAAGCCAGTTCAAGTAGTAGAGACAAATTCCAGCCCCACTATTGGTGGCCCCTCAGATTGTTCCAGCCAGACAATTGTCCCCGTCATTCAGAAGGCCTAGACTGGTCCTATGCTGGTTCCCCTGCTGACACTCCAGAGTCTGTGAGCGTCCACTAACTCAGTGAGGTAAGCTGTTTCATCATAGAGACTTCATCCAGGATGTGATGGAAGCAGATGCAGAGATCCACAGTGAAGCACTGGGCTGAGCTCCCAAAGTCTAGTCAAAGAGAGGGAGCAGTGATAATATGAGCAAAGGGATCAAGACCGTGATGAGGATACCCACTGAAACAGCCTACCAAATGATTTTTTTAAAGTAAATAAGAGAAAAATAAGAGAAATTGAAAAATAGACTGCAACATGTACTTTGAGAAAACACAAAAATAGGCTCAAAAACTGACAAATGGGGTTATATCAAGTTTCAGTGCTTCTACATGATAAAAGAAACCAGTACACATGGAACAACAACTTACATAGTGAAAAGAATCTTTGGCATTTGCCTATTGAAGGGTAGTTAATATATAGAATCTATAATGATTCATAAAAACTAAACAGAAAAATTCTAATTAATAGATGGGTTAATAAACTGATTAAACAATTCTCAAATATAAAATAAATAATATGGTCAAGAATTATTTTTAAAGTTGTTCAACAGGCCATTGAGATTTTATAGGTGTAGCTTCTGACATGATTAAGAGACAAAGTCTAATAGCAGACGCCCTGATATTCTGGCTTTTACACTCTTTGTGCCCCCAAATCTGTAATTTTCCCTGAGCCTTATTTTTGAGATTACAATATAATTACATTTCCCCTTTCCTTTCTTTCCTCCAATTATCCCATATACACACTTGATCTCTTTCAAATTCATCGCGTCTTGTCATTAATTGATGTTACTGGCACGTAAACATATGTATTCTTAAATATAACCTTATCAGTGTGTATATTATTACTTGCTTTTGTGTTTTCAGAGATGATCATTTGGTACTGTATAATCAATTGCTGTGCTTTCATGGAGATATTTTATTCTTCTCTCAGCATTTCTTACCTGTCTGAAATGTTTTGTTATGAATCTTGAAGGAGAAGTTAGAACCAACACTTTACTCTTAGTTATGTGAATATATATTTGAAATTATATAGTCATATATTTCCATTGAAGTACAGCAATACCCACAGCAATGTCCATAAATATTAAGTATACATAGTAAGGAATTTTACATCCAGGTTGGTGTATATACTGTACATCCAAAGCTCTCTCTTTTTTTTTTTTTCCCTTCTTAATCAATAAACTCCAGAGTTCTAACTCCCACTGAAGGGAAAAATAGTGATTCTATGTCAGGTTCTCAGCACAAAGGTGATTTATTTGTCTCAGAGGGGCAGAAAAAGAGACAAACACAAGAGATAGAGGATGAGGAAGAAGGTGAAGGGAACAAGGGCAAGGGGGCAAGGATATTTGTCCCTGTGGGACAAAGGACTGCCTCTGGATAGAGAGGAGATAGGCATGGCAGATAGGAAAATGGTGACTTAGAAAGATAAAATGGGAAACCCCATGCTAGGATGAGGTATTTAGTTTTAACTGGCTATGTTAATTAGGTGCTTTCAATACTTTGAGGTAGTCAGCCTCAGGATGAGGAAATGGCCAAATAAAGCACTGGATCTTGGTGGCTAGCTTCAGAAATGTAACTGAAGAGCTTTTAGCAATGTAGAGGATATGGGAAAGAAGAACAGGGCCTGACAGATCCATGTTCAGGTGGGCTACTGTCCCTATGTCGTAGCCTGAGTCTGAAGTACCCACACAAGTTCCTGTTTCCAGCAGTGCTGCTTTGGAGGCCTATGAAACCTTCAGGGAGTGGGATTTGGCTGACAGAAGTGAATCATAAGTGAGATTGGTCTGTAATTCTCTTTCTTAGTATGTCTTTCTATGGTTTGGGTATAAGGATAATTGTAGCCTCATAAAAAGAGTTTGGCAATGTTCCTTCTGTTTCTATTGTGTGAAATAATTTGAGAAATACTGATATTAGTTCTTTGAAAGTCTTGTAGAATTTTGAGTTGAAATCATCTGGTCCTTTTTTTTTTTGCTTGGGAGACTTTTGATGACTGTTTCTATTTCTTCAGCGGATATAGGTCTGTTTAATTAGCTTATATTGTCTTTATTTAATTTTGATAACTGATATTTATCCAAAAGTTGTACATTTCTTTTATGTTTTCCAATTTTGTGGGGTACAGATTTTCAAAATATGACCTGATGATTCTCTGTATTTCCTCTGTGTCTGTTATGTCCCCCTTTTTATTTCTGATTTTTTTCAAATGTTCTGTTAATTCACTAGTGTAGGATTTTCCCAGCTTCTTCATGTAGGCATCTAGTGCTATGAACTTTTCTCTTAACACTGCTTTCATTGTCTCCCATAAATTTGGGCATGTTGTGTGTTTATTTTCAGTGAATTTTAGGAAGTCTTTAATTTTTCCCTTTATTTCTTCCTTGACCCATTGATGAGCATTGTTTAATTTCCATGTGTTTGTGGGTTTTCTAGAATTAGTATTGCTGTTGACTTCTAGTCTTAAACAGTGGTGATCTGATAACGTACATTGGGTTATTCCATTTTTTTTTTTTTTTTTGGTATTTTTGAGGTTTGTTTTGTTACTGAGTATACGGTCAATTTTTGAGAAGTTTCCATGAGGTGCTGAGAAGAAGGTATATTCTTTTCTTTTTGAATGGAATATTCTATAGATGTCTGTTAAGTCCATTTGAGTCATAACATATGTTAGTTTTCTTATTTCTCTGTTCATTTTTTTTGTCTGACTGACCTATCCAGTGGTGAGAGTGGAGAGTTGAAGTCTCCCACTATTGTGTGTGGGATTTAATGTATGATTTAAACTTTAGAAGTGTTTCTTTTATATATGAGGGTGCCCTTGTATTTGGGGCATTGATGTTCAGTACTGAGATTTCCTCTTGATGGATTTTTCCTGTGACTAATATGAAATGACCTTCCTTGTCTCTTTTGATTGATTTTAGCTTGAAGTCTATTTTGTTAGATGTTAAGATAGCTACACCTGCTGTTTCTTAGGTCCATTTGGTGCTGGCAGAACTTCATATCAACATGTAGAAGAATGAAAATAGACCCATATCTATTACCATGCACAAAACTCAAGTCTAAATGGATCAAAGACATCAACATAAAACTAGCCACACTGAACCTTATAGAAGAGAAGGTGGGAAATAGTCTTGAACGCATTGGCACAGGAGACCACTTCCTAAATACAACCCCAGCAGCACAGACACTGAGAGAAACAATTAATAAATTGTACTTCCTGAAAATTAAAAGCTTCTGTAAATCAAAGGACATGGTCAACAAGACAAAACAACAGCTTACAGAATGGGAAAAGATCTTCACTAACCCCACATCAGTCAGAGGTCTGATTTCCAAAATATACAAAGAACTCAAGAAATAGGTCATCGTCATCAAAAGAACACATAATCCAATAAAAAAAAATGGAGTACAGACCTAAACAGTGAAGTCTCAACAGAGGAATCTAAAATGGGTGAAAGACACTTAAGGAAATGGTCAACATCCTTAGATAGCAGAGAAATGCAAATCAAAACAACCCCGAGATCATCTTACACCTGTAAGAATGCCCAAGATCAAAAACATTGATGGCAACTTAGGCTGGAGAGGTTGTGGTGAAAAGGGAACATTTCTCCATTGCTGGTGGGAATGCAAGCTGGTACAGCACCTTTGGATATCACTGTGGCAATTTCTCAGAAATTTAAAAAACAACCTTCCTCGGGACCCAGTGATACTACTTTTGGGTATATATCCAAAGGATGCTCAATCATGCCACAAGGATATGTGCTCAACTATGTTCATATTAGCATTGTTTGTCATAGCCAGAACCTAGGAACAACTTAAATGCCCCTCGACCGAAGAATGGATAAGGAAAATGTGGTACATTTACACAATGGAGTACTACACAGTAGAAAAAAATAATGACATCTTGAATTTTGCAGAAAAATAGATGGAGCTAGAAAACATTATTTTGAGAGAGGTAACTCAGACACATAAAGACAATTATCACATGTACTCACTCATAGGTGGTTTTTAAACATAAAGCAAAGAAAATCAGCCTACAAACCACAATCTCAGAAAATTTAGAGAGCAACGAGGACACTAAGAGAGACTTACATAGATCTAATCTACATGGGAAGTAGAAAAAGACAAGATCTCCTGAGTAAATTGGGAGCGTGGAGGCCTTGGGGGAGGGTTGAATTGGGGAGAGAGGCAGGGAGCGGAGCAGAGAAAAATGTAGAGCTCAATAAAAATTAATAAAATAAACAAACATGTGAATCATAGAGGCTCGGCATTCAGAAGTTTTCTTTTTGCTATGGTCCTGGTACCTCTCTACTTCCTTGTTGGCTGTGCTTTGTAGAATCCTTGATCCCTTGAATGCCACAATAAATTGCATGACATTATACTGTGACATCTCCTGAAGACTAAGCAAAATTGTTCCCCTTTTCAAGTATTTTGGTATTGGGTACACAGAAGTAACTAACACAGAAAATTGGTCTTAGAGAAGTAGTGTTGATAAAACTAAACTAAGGATGTAATTTTGAGAAATTTACAACTGGTTTATTGGACAAACATTCATGTGTTTGCAGATACTATGTTTGATTAAACTGCATTTTTTTCTTTTCTTTTTTAAACTTTTATTGATTCTGTGTGGATTTCACATCACGCATTTCAATCCCACTTATCTCCCCATTCCCTCACATCAAGCCCGTGCCCTTGCCAACCTTTGCCCCTGAAACAAAGCCAAATTTAGTGACCCATTGAGTCACCCAGTTTATCCTTTAGTCAATACATCTGTACTTGCAAGTGTTCATTCCTATGAGTCATTGGTCTGGCTGAATGTCTCTGGCTTCTGCTACACCCACTGATAATGGGCTCTCACTAGGGCTCCTCTTGGAAATCCTGTTGTCCTGGGTCATTGAGATCCTGTTGTTTTGGATCTGTAGCTTTGTCCCGTGTACCTGCTTCTACAATTCATAGATGAAGTGGATGTTGGGGTGGGCCAACTCATATCCTTGGTTCCTGGGTCTGGGTGTTAGTTGGGTTGGTAGGCTTGCCAGCTTTCCCTCCTCCCCACTAACCTGGTGAGCTCTCAAGCAATGTCTTGGCTAGTTTACCCAACACAGCCTGAAACAAGGAGTGGAACCATTTTTTTCTGCTCTCGGGTTCTCAGATCTGGGCCATTCATACTTACAACACTGGAGTCAACTCTATTGTTTTGCCCAGGTGAGGTGCAGGGTCCTCTCTCCAGTTTGCTGTAGGGGCATACAAAGGGAGGGGACAGGTCAGCTCTCCTGCTCTCATGCCCCCAGGACTGGCTCACCTGGGTACCTGACAACAGAGTCAATTTTATTATGCTACCCAGGTGAGGTGCATGCCTGTCGTGAGGGGTGGAATCATCTTTTCCAAATGTGGGGGCCAACTCTCCCCTGAGGGGCAGGGCCAGTCTTCTGTTGTAGTATCCAGTGAGGGGCAGGACCAGCTATTCCAGGGACAGTGAGGAGAGGGGCTGGCTTAGCACAGTATGGTTCTAATGATCCCCAGTCTAGTGACTGCAGTAGGACCATTGATCCAGGCATGTCCCTTGACAACAACTCAGCTCAGACATTGTCATGGACCTGGTGGCAACACAGGAAACTCAAATCAGTATAGCCCTGGTGGCAGCATGGCCCTTGGTCACTAACATGGTCTCAGGAGGCTGACCAAGCCCTGGGTATCTGTAGATCCCTCGGTGATAACAGGAGCCATAGACATCACCCCAGACTCCAGCACAGGAGGGCCACAGACCCAGACATAGCCCTAGGCAGTGGCCCAAAACTTGGACACCTCCATGGCCACAGATAGAAGCACCAGTGACCCCAAATTGGTATGGCCCCAGCAGTGACATGGTCCTCAGATACCTTCATGATCTCAGGTGGCCGACCAGATGCTGGTCTTCCAAAAGACCCTTGGTTGTAACAGGAACCATGGACACAAACCCAGACCCTGGCTGCTGTAGGACCACAGACATGCGTCTTGGCAGCAGCCCCGGCCCAGATGACACTATGAATCTTGAATACTCTCAGGGCCACAGGTTGTAGCCCAAACTCTGGTCATCTGTGTGATCTTTGTTGATAACATGGGCCACAGACATCAATACAGACCTCAGCTGTGATAGGATCAAAGATTGAGACATGGGCCTGGAAGTCTGAGGGGGATGTGAAACTGTATTATCCACTGGCCTGGGCCTGGAAAGGGCTAAGCCATTTCTGGCTGATTGTGCCTAAATTGTGTTTTTGAAAACTATTAAAGTCTAGTATAAAATGAACAAGATTATATACAAAAAAGTAGTTCCTGCTGTCCAAGTACCATGTGTCCCATGCCTGCCTTCCTGTGCCCCTTCTGGGCCTCTTCTTCAGTTGGAAGTCCCAGAATCAGGCCACCGATCTCATCCATTCCCATGGAGTGCCCTTGTCTCCCCAATCTCTAGGCAGGGAACCTAGATTCCCTGTCAAGTGTGCCTGGCCTTATTCAGACAGAAATGTTAGATTTGAGTCATAAACTACACACTGGAAGACAACCCATTTCCAACAATGCCAATAGACATACACCTGTAACTTAAGCCATCACCACACCTGCCTGAGCACCAGGTGTCCCTTGCCTGCCTTCCTTTAGGCTTCCCCTGTAAACAGAGGCTGCTCATTTGTTTCCCGGCCACCAATATTCACACAGAAACTGTATTAGTTACACTGTTTGACCAATAACTTTTTCATATTTCTAGCTAACTCTTACATCTTAAATTAACCCATTTCTTTTCATCTATGAATCACCACAAGACTGTGACCCAGTGGTAAGATTCTACCTAGTGGCGGGCCTTGTTTGTCTTGGGCAGTTACATGACATCTCTTTGACTCTTTCTATATCTCTTCCAGCCTATCTATATTCTGCCCTACTTTAGGCCAAAGTAGCTTCTTTATTAAGCAATGGTAATAAAATATATTCATATCTTACACAGGGGAATCCCACATCATTCCTTTAAGTATTTTCTTCTCAAGCAGGAATCCTAGACTCATACTGGTAACTCTACCAGCCTCAGATACCTTAGAAACAATCATAAATACCTCCACTGGATTAATGAAGATTGGGTATAAAATCTTCTAACTTTACAGAAGGTCTGATCCTGAACTTAGAAAGTATACTTAGCTAGTATTATTACTGATACCACAAAAATGTCAACACCAAACTGCCAAAAGTCTGAATTCTAAGTTCAAAAAACTGGTCAACCACCTGATGAGTTGAGGTATCAGGAAACAAAACTTCAATACACATTCATCATAACAGGGTCAAGATCAAACTGACAAATAATAAGTATGAAAGAAGGAGAAGAATTTCAGGTCAAATCCATAGAAAATTTTCCACAAGTAATAGGAGAAAACATTCCAAAACTAAGGAAAGAGATGTTTCTTAAGGTCCAACAGGCATACAGATCACCAATTAGACAAGACCATTATTCCTCAGCACCATGGAATATACCCAAACTTGTGGAAACTAAACGTCATACTATTAAGTCAAAATTGAGAACAGGCAATAGTTATGAATAACATTTAAAAATTTCTAGAATTTAATGACAATGAAAACACAACATATGAAAATATATGGGACACAATGAAAATTGTTCCTAAAGGGAAAGTTTTAGCACTCCAAGCCAACATTTAAAAGTGACCTCAAAGCAATAACTTAATGGTACACATGAGGGCCTTTGAAAGCAATAACAATCACCAGAAAATGAAAGATTTCCAATTTTCTCTTACAATGCCAACAATTCAAAAGCAAAGACTCAACAAAAACAAAAGTCTATGCCAATATTTTTGATGAACACAGATGCAAACATTTTCAATAACATACTTGCAAAATAAATTTGAAAAGATTATCCATCATGATCAATTTGGCTTCATCACAAAGATGCAGAGATGACTGAACAAACATGAATCAATATACATACATATATATATATATATATATATATATATATATATATACATATATCCACACAAATATACTAAAAGACAAAACAAAAGATCAGGATTTGACAAAATCTAGCATCCATTCATGATATAAGTTCTGTATAAAATAGGGACACATGAGATATATCTTTTTATTGATTTTTATTGAGTACTACATTTTTCTCTGCATCCCTCCCTGCCTCTCCTTTCCCCATTCAACCCTCCTCTAAGGTCCCAATGCTCCCAGTCTACTTAGAGGATCTTGTTTTTTTTTCTACTTTTTACTTCCCATGCAGATTATATTATGTAAGTCTCTCTTAGTGTCCTCATTGCTGTCTAAATTCTCTGGGATTGTGGTTTGTAGGCTGGTATTTTTTGTTTAAAAACAACCTATGAGTGAGTACATGTGATAACTGTCTTTCTGTGTCTGGGTAACCTTACTCAAAATAATGTTTTCTAGCTCTATCCATTTTGACTGCAAAATTCAAGATTATTTTTTCTGCTGTGTAGTACTCCATTGTGTAAATGTTTTCCTTATCCATTCTTCGGTCAAGGGGCATTTAGGTTGTTTCTAGGTTCTGGATATGACAAATAATGCTGCTATGAACATAGTTGAGCACATTTGAGTGGCACAATTGAGTATCCTTTGGATATATATTCAAGAGTGGTATTGCTGGGTCCTGAGGAAGGTTGTTTCCTGATTTTCTGAGAAATTGCCACGCTGACATCCAAAGGGGCTGTACAAGGTTTTCCACTCTCTCAATATCTATTCCATATAGTTCCTGAGGTCCTAGCTGGAGCGATAAGACATCAAAAGGAGATCAAGGGGATACAAATCAGAAAAGAAGTCAAACTCTCACTGTTTGCTGAAAATATGATAGTTTACATAAGTGATCCCAAAATTCTACCAAGGAACTTCTACAACTCATAAACACTTTCAGTCATATTGCAGGATACAAGATTAACTCAAAAAATCAGTAGCCCTCCTGGACACAGGTGATAAAAGGGCTGGGAACAAAAAACAGAGAAACAACACTCTTCACAATAGCCACAAATAGCATAAAATATCTCACAGTACTCTACCCAAACAAGAGGAAGACTTGTATGACAAGAAATTTAAATCTTTGAAGAAAGAAATTGAAGAAGACATCAGAAAGTGGAAAGATCTTCCATGCTTTTGGGTAGGCAGAATTAACAGTGTAAAAATGGCAATCTGACCCAAAGCAATCTATAGATTCAATACAATGCCCATAAAAATCCCAGCAAAATTCTTCTCAGGAGATATATCTTAACACAATAAAGGCAATCTATATGAAAACTGCAACAACCCATCATTCTATATAAAGAAAACCTCAAAGCACCTTTATTAAAGTCAGGGACCAGACAAAGAGGCCCCATCTCCCTGCTACTGTTGAACATAATACTTGAATTTTGACCTATAGCAGTGAGTGAAGGAAATAAAGGATATAAATAGGAAAGAAAAAAGTCAAAGGACCCTTATTTGCAGATTATATTCTTTCACATATAAAGACCATAAAGCCTCCACCAGGAAACTTTTACAATTGATAATCACTTTCCTCAAAGTACCAGGATACTAAATTAACACACATTAACCAGTACTTTCCAATATGCAAATGAAAAGCACAGGAAAAGAAATCAAAGAAACAGAACCTTTCACAAGAGTCTCAAAAATATCTTGGGGTAACTAATCAAGCAAGCGAAGGACTTGTATAATCAAAGCTTGAAGACACTGAATGACAAGCAAATAAAGGTTAAAACTATTTTTAGATTCCATCTTATCACAGTTAGAATGGTTAAATTCCAATCATCTAATCCTTACCATGCTGGTTTGGATGTGCATATGGAGTTCAGTGATTGTAGAGTGCAAGCTGGTTCATCCAGTATGGAAATAATTGTGGGGGTTTCTCAAAAAGCTGAAAAGAGTGATAATAGAATCCGGTTATACTATATCCAAAGGAGTCTGTCTCCTCCTACATAGATACTTGCTTAGCCATGTCCATTGTTGCCCTATCAAAAATACCAAGGATATGGAAATAATCTAGATATCTACTGATTGATAAATTCATAATAAAAACTTGGTTTATTTACACAATGGAATATTACTCAGCTGTTAAGAAAAATGTAGTTAGGAAATTTGTAGGATGGAACTGGGCATAATCTTTCTGAGTGATGTAACCAGGCCCAGAAAGACAAATATTACATGTATCCTTCATCTGTAACTATTAGTTTTGAACCATTTGATATGTGTGCTTCATTAGTATTGTGTATAGAGGACAGGAATTACTAAGGGACTATGGTGAGGGATTTTCAAGAAAAGGGAGAATGAATGCACTGGTATAAAGGGGTAAAGGGGCATCATGGAGCAGGAAGAGATAAATCAGAGAGGGGGCATGAGCAGGGAAGAACAGAAACTAAAAGAGCTAGTTAACTTTAAAGACGTTGAAATCCTGGTTTAAGGCCTTATTTATTTGACACAGGTTCTTGCTAGCCTTTCCCTTCCTATACAGCTTAGGGTGTCCTTGACTTTCCATTCTTCTGCTTCAGCCTCTCAAGAACAGAAATTACAAGTATAAGCCAACACTCTGTTGCTGTTGATTTTTAAAGACGTATTTTTCCTATTTTACTAAGTACTTCTAAACTCCACTTTTTAAATTTATTTCTTTAGTCTTTATAGATATCAAAAGCTCCACACTACATGTGATAACTTGGTTTCCATGGCTCTAGTAATGTATGCCATGTATTCTGTGCCTTATTGTACTGACATCAAATGTGATGATAATAACCAGACATCTTGACTCTGAGTCTCAGAGAAATGTCTATGGAAAGGCTACACTTCAAGTCTAAATTTATAATAAATGTCTCAACTATTTTCTAAATATACACCAAAATTTGAAATAGTTTCTTTTTCTAAGAAAATGTTTTTGACTACTGCCAGAGAAGCTGTTATTTCTCAGCAATGACATTTCACTCTGTAAGATCTCTGATATTCATCAGCTACCCCCATGCTCACTGCTTTGTTTAGAAGGAAATGATTCAGCCTCCATGACTACTTGGCAGGAAGGAGCAGTTTTAACATTTTCCCCTTCACACGTATCGTCCTAATTGTTGAAAACCATAAACTCTACAATACTTCCGGGCTCTCAGTCACGGGGTGATGATAAAAAGCACATTTTACTTACAGGTTTAACTTCATTAAACTCTTGAAAGTCAGCAGAATAAATATACCAATGTGTGTCGAAAGAACCCTGAGCTCATGGTGCTTACATTCTAGTAGAGGGGATAAACACAAATGGGTAGCATTTTAAGTTGTGACAATGACTAGGGAGAAAGAGAAAATGGTTTGACATTCACAATTATGGGCTTGAAACAGAAAAAGCCACTAATCAAGCAAAATTTCAATAGATGTCTCAATAAATGGAGAGAGGGAGTCATATACATTTCTAAAGCATTTGAGTTGTAGATCAAGAAGATACACTGTCTGAGCCATTAGGTCATATTGGGTGGCCAGAAAAAGAAAGGGGTGGCTTATGGGATCCATGTGGCCAGCACCATGTAAGGCTAGGATCATATTTGAGTGGAATGAACTTGTTTGGAATTACTTTAGTTGCATGAGATGTAAAGACAAGTGTCCACATCTCCAACAAAATAAGCTCTTTTTTTATCATATAAAGTTTTATTAATTTTTCAATAATTGCTTAAGATACAAATTGATGAGTTTCATTGTGACATTTTAATACCTGTTTGTTTTAGTTTGTGTTTTTATTGTTGTGATACAAAAACCATTACCAAAAAGCAACTCAAGAAGGAAAGGGTTTATTTCATCTTACAGTTTGTAATCCATCATCCGTGGAAGTCAGGTTGTAATTGGCGTAATAACCAGGCTAGCTTAATATGAAACAGTAAATTTTAATGAAGGGATAGCTTACAACACCAGGGATCCAGTGATGAGCAGGAATACAAAAAAGAGAGCTGTGGGGCTCACGCTAACCAGATTTATATGTAAACATTAGCCCGAGGCGAACATGCCCTCTAAGGGGCTGGGCTATCCCTACATCTCCCCTTTTTGTCTAAATAAGAAAGAACTAAACCAAATACAACTATATACAATAATAACAAATAATAAATATAACAAACAATATTGAGAACAAAAGTTTTGCTAAACATTCTATCTCAAGGAGTCTAAATAATGTAGAGAATAACTACAATTATATAATCTTCAACTCTGTCAAAGATCTGAGAAGGGAATTAATATTACTTAACAAACGAGAGATATCCAAAATGTGCAACAAATGACAGAGACAACAGACTACCTGGGCAATCACCCAAAGTCTCGTTTGCAATGTTGAGTCAACCAACTTTGCCTAAGGCCTAACATAACTGACATACCATTATTAAGGGCAAGGAACTTTCTTAGAATTATCCTACCCTGTCTTGGCAAGATAAGACAATACTGTTTCATCCACTTATGGATATTCTGTATCTTTGTCAGTAGTTGAGGTATGGGCTTTTCTTAACCCAAAGGCCAGTTCTGCCAAGAAGACAAGCTCCCAGTGGAGTGTCTTTGGTGCTCAGCATTCTCTCAGGAGTAGAGTGGTGTCACCAGGAGTGATTGTGTCTCATTGGCACAGAATTCTACGTTAGATTAAAGGCCATTTTCTACAGCTCTTCGAAGAGTTTGAAGATTATACTATCTATACTAAATATAATCTCTATGAATCTAGAAGATCTGATTAATTCTCAATACCTAACTTGAAGACTAAGAGAATAAACAACTGTGCAATATATGAAGACAATGATCTTCAACTGTAAACAATGTCATTACATATCAAATGTAAATAATATCAGAGGTAGACATGTACATTGTAATATGGTAAATGTATCAATACAATATAGACAAAGTTATAAGCATACTCTTATACATAAATAGAGGTAGGAACACTCACATTCAATATTCAATATATCAATATACAAGAAACAGTACCAATATGCTTTTCCTCATATCTGTGTCTTTCTTTATATGTCAGTATATGTTCTTGTTGTTAATGTTTAAACTTCCCATAACAAGCAACAAATTTTCCTACAGTAATCTTTAAAGTTTCCAGGATGAAGATGGGGCCCCATGACATCAACTCAATCTGTTTTTTATGATGTCATGAAATTTTTTGTAAGCGCTAAAATTAGATCCGTTTTTTGGTACCACCTGCACGAGACAATTTCGAATGGTGTACATTTTTGACAACACTCTGGTTGGACCTTCTCAAAATGCTCAGAGACTAGTTACAATTTTCTTAGGTCAAAGGTTAATTTGAGAATTTTACCATCATTTGGTTTCACAGGACCCCCTAAGAAGAACGTCGCCCCCATGTCAGCTAGAGGCAATCTTAGAGGACAACATCCCCTCTCCCAACACAGTTTGCCCTCAGGGTTAGGGACATCATTTAGTGGTTGGTGTAGAGTTGAGGGGATGGGGAGATATTTTATGGAATTAGGGATATTTTCAAAAAGGGGGGATTAACTGGTTTGATGGGATGATTGGTATTTGTGAATTACTGTTTTAATAAGCTCATTTTTATCTTAACAGAAGATCTGTAAGACCAAATCTAGGTCAGGAATTTTAGTTAAGATCTACTCTAAGAAATGTTCATGGTTATTGAAAGGGCTCAGATTATATGTAGCAGAATGGAAAACATATCTTCAAAACATAATTCATACAAGAAACAATTTTTGTATGCATAAATAACTTGAATATATGGGTATACGAGAGTATGAATAACTCATTCCATTTTCTATCATTTTGCCTATAGATCTCTGAGTTTTACTATGTCTGATCTGAAACCAGAGAGGAGGGAAATACTTTATATCTCATTAAATTTTTGTCACTCTTTCGGAAACTCTACAGAGTGAGGTATTGAGCTAGACCATTGGAAAGTATGGACATATCTTTCAATTAACGCTAGACTGGAGCCTCTATGTGATAAATAAAGTTGGGAAAATATCTTTGATCATAGAAGATTAGAGTAACTTTTCTGTTATAAAAAACATACATGAACACATATGCACAGGTTTACATATCACCATCCCATTTATGTCTAGGTCACTTTCTATGCCAGTATTAGTGTTGATCTTTATAATTAACAGAGGAGTGACGTTTCAAATGTTTGATTATTAAAACCATATCTTTTACTATCTACATAAATATATGTAATTATAATTTTCTAATAGATGAAAAATACTAAGCACAAATATGAATTGCCCAGTACATTATATATTCATACATATCTATTATAAATAAATAGTGTTTATTTTCTGAGAGTTGCATTTTATAAACATGTAATGAGATTTAGGAAAGGTTTGTAGATATAGGCACATACACACTAGGAAATTTTGTGCTCACTCTTTGCTCCAGTTGGATCACTTCCCTATGATAAATCAGCCTCTAGAAATTGATCACATGCCCAGAAATAGAGTCCTTTGGAAGAAAACCATTTTTCTTAATACTGATGTAGTTTTATATTCTAAAGTTCAATACAACTTAAAAGGAATTTCTGCCTAGTATATTATTATATAAAATATTTAGAACACACAGAAAACCTGGAAGACCTTTCATTCATATAGTTCTTACAATAATTTATATACAAAATTAGTTTTAATGTCGGCTGACAGAGATGAAAGACCAATATACTATATAATTAGAATTCTGATGCCTTATAGTTGGATATTGCCATATCATCTGTATTGTATACTTATTTAAAAAAATTAACATGCTTTAATATACATGTGTATTTTTATAAAATTACTACTTTCTATTTTAAATTGATATCTTCATTGGGAGAAATTTGTCAGAGCTTGCCTGGAAGCAACCTTTCTGATGAATGTTGTTTTATGACCAATTCTTACAGTAAACCTCAAAATGGTGAGACTATGTATAAGGAGCCCAGTCAGTCTCAACTTTCAGATGAAGAAAATCATCCCCTAGCTTCCTTATATTGTAGACAATGAGCAATTTGCAAAAAAAGTACTATTATTTCAGATTCCACTTAGAAATCAGGGAATAGGTAGTAAACCAGTGGTGTAGGAGTTCCTTCTTTATATGTGTTGTTTGTATTGGTTAATGAATAAAAGAACTGTCTTGGCCTTGATAGGGCAGAACTTAGAAAGGCCGTGAAAATTAAACAAAATGCTGGGAGGAGGAAAGCAGAGTCAGAGAGCTATCATGAAGCTGCCAGAGTCAGACATGTTGAATGTTTCCCAGTAAGCCATTGGCACGTGGCAATACACAGATTAATAGAAATGGGTTAAATTAAGATGTAAGGATTAGCCAATAAGAAACTAGAGCTAATGGGCCAAACAGTGTTTTAATGAATACAGTTTCTGTGTGATTATTTCGGGTTAAAGCTAGCCGGGTGGCCAGGACAAACAAAGGGCCCCATGCTCCCTGCAACAAACCAGAATGAGAAAATGGAGAGACTCTTGAGCTCCATTTGTAGCTAGTTTCCCAGGTGAAGGGTGTACATGCTGCTGCTAATTTTATGTCTTACATCCAAAGAGAGGGTGTTCCGTTCCATGTCAAGTGTTCCAGCATGACTCAGAAAGCAAATGCAGAGCTTTGAGTCTGGCTAAATTTTTCCTCCCATTCTTACTGTACTTATAAACTATAAAAAATGGTTTAGGAAACAGCAAAAACAACAATTCTTAAATATATAGCTGCAAATGCTTCAGCTGAAATATCTATATGCTCATTTTTCTATCGATGAATTCTGTGTGCAAGCATTGAGTGTCTCCTAAATATTGGACATGGTACTCTGCACTTCTTCCATGACAATTCCATTCTATAGGGGAGGTAGGAACTTTTAAAGGTTACACATAAAAATTCAAAATATCACAGTAGGTAGGAGAGTGGACTAAGCAAAGTCCCCATTTGGGTAGTTTGCTAGAAAAAATGCATTTAGGAGATGGTGTTTATTTAACACTTTAAGTATTACATTAGTGAGACAGATAATTCAAAAAATATGGTTCATGAAAAATAATGGTTACATTATGTGTAATAAGGGAGAATGAAACCATGGCTATGCTAAAAAAATAACAATATCAGTGTGATTTGGTTTCAGTTTAACAAGTAGTTTCATGTTGTATGATGGCAGTTCCAGACAGCAATAGTTAAGGGGAAGAAAGAAATATGGGAAAGGAAGAAAGGAAAGAAATCAAATGTTCAAATTCTGTGTAACCAAAATAAGTTCAGAGTACCTACCAATACCAAGAGTGACTAGAAACAGTAGATACATTAATTTTTCTAGAGAACTTTATGATAATGAAAGCAAGTGTTTGGGGATAAGTGAGTAAAACTCTGGCATCCAGGAAACTCTGAGGTTCCCCGATATGCATGGATGGGTATCAAAACTGTTAAGGTTTCAGAAGCCCCTAACAATCATATGCTTACTCACAGAGGAAGATGGAAAAGAAAGATCATTTAGGATGTGAGGCTGAAGACAAGAGAGGAAAGGAAAGTTCACTGATAGGATTTTACCAAAGCCATTGGAGATACACAGAATTCTTTTATATTAGTGTGAACTTACATTGAAAACCTTGTACTCCTGCTGCTACATAACATGTGGAAGTTTTCATCAGGGAGACCTTGATAGAGTTTCTCTTAGTTCATTGGGTATGAGGCAGACCTTCACAGTCCCAGATATCCAGAACGAGAGCTTAGTATAGGGATTGCATGTAATTCTGGTTTTCTTCCTGGAAAATAAGTTTTAAGAACACACACACACACACACACACACACACACACACTTTGTAGCCTTGTGTGTAAGTGTTATTTTCTTGATGAATATGCTTGATCTTTCTGGAGATAGCTTGAAGCTTTATTAGGTTGAATCTAAAATAGCCACTGCTTTAGGACTAGATCTAGCCCTAAGGATAAGGATTCCAGGGGTGTTGTCAGACGGTTTGTCACATATTCTGGAAGATGTTCCCACTGTAGTGGCTCAGAACTCTCATCAGTTAGTGTTGCTGTGAGCTCTAGAGCCTCTAGTCATATCACAGATTTTTTTTTAGGAAGTATGGATTGCATGGGATTTGTATTTGGAAATTGATGGGAATTTGATAGTAGGTATAAAGGATTCACATGTCTGAATATTGTGAGTATATTCTACTGTGTGTGAGTATCTCCAAGAAGCACTTGAAAAAGAAAAGCATGCCACTTTCAAGAGAATAAGAAGGAGATAAGGAGACACAGTAAACCATAGGGGAAACAGAAGTGAAAAATCAATTTATACCTATTTTAAATCTTTCAAAAAAAAAAAAAAACCCAGAGTGCTAAAACAGAACTAGTATTTAAACCAAAAATGATTTAAAAAGAAACACAGATTTTATATTGAGTTTTACAAATGAAGGTTGATCCAGAGTGCAGTACTCTAAAACACTCTAGTGAAATTATACCCTAAAAACTTCTGGGGCAAATAGTGGACTAGGAGATGCTTCTGTGTGACTCAGTGAAAAATAGAATATAAAAAGGCAAACGGGGACTTTGTTCCAAAGCTAGAAACAAGAAAGGCTCTGGAAGTTCACAAAGGTAGTAAGGGGACACCTGGAAGAAACAAACCGTTATGGAATATTAGTTTAAGATGTGTCACATTTGTTTACTCTGTGGAATAATTGTTTAATGTCACAAAGATATGTTGTGCTGCATTCTTTTCTTTTGTATTTGTTTAACTCTGTAAAGCTTAATATGAAAAGGCATAGAAAAGATTGTTGTTAGAAAGAGGAAATCGAGGGAAGACAACACTGAAAATATTTTTCAGTAAAGGAAATTTTAGATGAATTTAAGAAAAGAATTAAAAAAACCATGAGTATTATTTTGAAATAACAATAAATTGGTGTCTATACTATTAAAAATATAGTAGACACAGGGGGAAGAAGGAAGACATTCTGAGATTTAAAAAAAATTAGAAAGACATACATAGATCCCCTGGAAAGGGAAAATGGGATGCCTCACCGCCACATCACCTTCAATAGGTTGTACTAAGTGAGTGACATCATCAGGGTGACACATCAGACAAATGCCTAATTTACTTGTGAGGATACACCAGACAAACCAAGATTGAAGTATCTTCTATAAAATTGTTAGTCTTTGTTTTCAAAAAAAACCCTCAACACTAAACAAATCCTTATCCACGATGTGACATGGCTATTACACACATGAACTCAGAAAAGCTATGATCACCTGCACAAGACCTGTAAAAGATCAAGCCAATTCAAATTCATAAAGGAAGGACCCTGGGATTCCACCCCTAGCTAAGGAACTATTGGTGGATGATGATGGCTTCAGGGGGTGGGAGAGTTACTTTTCTTTGAGGGAGTACCACCAATAGGTTGCCCATGCCCTGATGGATCAACACACACTCATTTGCATAAGGGCCGCATTAATGTTGATTCATTGGTTTTAAAACTATCTCATCAAATACAATTTTTAAAAAGACATGAAATTGAGAGGGCTCTATTATGTCGGGGTCCTGAAGGTCAGTGGGGGGTGGATATTATCAAGATACATTGCATATATGTAGGAATATTTTCAAGGAGTGAGTTATTGAAAACATTCTAGTCCACACATAAAAAGAAAAGTAACTGTAAATTTCTCTCAAGGCGAGGGAGAAATTATGAAGAGAGATAGACATAGCAGAACAAAGTAGCTGTAATAAACATTTATGTTCACATTTATGAAAACAGAAAAGAGCATGGGAAACATATTTTTTATTTTCACACTGTGGGCTGGAGAGATGGTACAACCGTTAAAGGCTAGGCTCACAACTAAAAAAATGTATTCTCACAGTGCTTTTAAAGATTTGATATAAGTCACAAGAAAAGGTTAAAGAGAGCATTTTCTTCCTCAAAAGCATCCAGACGGCTGACAACTTCCAGCTGGGAACTGGCAAAAATCCATACTTTAAGTACAAATTGAAATATCGTTTACTATATGAGTCTTGGCAGTATAATTTCTGAGTTAAGATTGTATGTATCTCCAAGAGGCCATCTGACTTTTTCGTGCCCTCTGAAGTCTGTAGAATGTTGTAGAACAAAGTGCCTTTTCGTCCTATAACATAGAAAAATTTTCTCTTTTTAGTCAACTTTAAACAGACAGCAGAAGACAGAAATAGGGCTGTATTTAGATGAGAAAATGTAGGAAAAAGCTATGTGCCCACTGGTTCAAAGACCTGCTAGTAACTGATGCTAGTTTGTTAAATCTTTCTAAGATATGCATAATTATTGAATTTCCCACAAAGAGTAATTTCTGTTATATCAATCTATACAATTTATATTTATTTCAGGTAATATCAGTTATTTAACATTCTTTTTACCTTTACAGAAAAACCAAAGGTACCCTGTGGAAATATGACCCCTTGTTCAATTAGCCAGGTAATTTTCCATCAAGTGGATCTCTCCAGAGGCATCTATTAAACTTTTATAATTGCTCATGTGACTTTTAGCTGTACTTACATGTCTCATTTTTTTCTGGGGGGAGAGGTTGCCTCTCCACACCCCAAAAGAGCCTCCCTCCTTGACAACACTTTGAATCAGATAGAAGCATTTATCCTTCATTTTGCTTAGGATTTTCTCTTCCAATGTAATAGAAATTGGCTTTCCTAATGATGGATGGGCAGCCTAGTGTTAAATCTAATCTTCTCCTTCATCTCCTTTCTGTAGGGTTGGTTTAATTTCATTCTGATGTGACATATTAAAAATTGTAACTACATTATAGTTGGAGACATCCCCTTTTAATCTGTTAATGGTTAGTTTATTTCAAAATAGTTTTGAAGCTGGGTAGTTTAAGAAAAATAGGTACCTTAGAACAGTTGAACTGGGTTTTTTCTTTGTTTATCTAAGTGTGAAACAAAGATCCATGTTTCAATTCATTACCGCATCACCCATCTGTTCATATCGTGGCTGGAACATTCATTATCATATTAGATAAAAAGTCTTAATCAGTTAGTTTGCATTCTAATGTTGTTTGACTTTTAAGATTGAGGAAGTTGGCACACTAAAAGTCTTAAAATATGGAACGAGAAAATTAGAGGCCAGTCTGTTAATGATTTTAAACATCTGTGTTTTTATTTACACTACACATCTCTGAATGTAATTCCTAAAATCTCATATAAAGAATCACAATTGTTAAGAAAATCTAATATGATAGTTATAATACAAATTATGTATAATTTAGATGCATTCTGCAGCTTACGTCTTTTAAAAAATTTTAATCAGGCCAAATTCTGTCTTTAATCATTAGGTACAACACTTTCATTTTTCAGTGTATGTTCTATTTGCAGCAGACGAAGCAAAGTAAATATTAATGTTGAAAATTATTTGTATATGTAACATCAATGTATATTTCACTTAAAAGGAGATTTGAAGAGTTGTTGCTATTTTTACCCAACTAATAACCTACGTACGCTCTCTCTGTCTCTGCCTCTGCCACTCTCTTACACATGCATACACTGTGTTCTTGTTTCACTGACCTATAGCACAACAAATTCTGTGCTGAGAGCTTTTTTTTTGCATACTCTCCCATGTCCAGAATGCTTTTTTCTTATCTTCTTGTACAACAAAAATAAAATAAGTAGCCATTCAGTGTGGCCAATGGTGACTGACCTCTAGAAAGAATAATGAAGGGAACAAGATAGAATGGGTAGATGTACATGGCTGTTTAATACATAATAGTTAGTGAACAAGTTCCTTACATGGTGATGTATGAGCATGGAACTGGAAAGGAACATAGCCCATTCACTGAGCAGGAGTTGAGGTGAATATTTTTTTTTAATCATACTCAAGAAATGAGTCTAGAACACAAGTCCTGGAGGATATATATTGCTTCTATCCACTAGGATGTTGAATCACAGAAAACATGTCAGAGAAGTGCCTAGGGTCAGTTCCTATAAGACTTTGCACTCATAGCAACTGTGGTTTCTTTCCTGTCTAAAACATGAATGAGATCAAACCAGCCTGAATTCCAGCATAAATAGGTGAAGTTCTCTTCAGAAACCACTCCTTACTGAGTTGATAGCTGCTGCGTGATGAAGAATCATTCTTTTTGGAGGATACAGACAGTGAAAACATCTCCCTGTTCCAGTGCACAGCTCCACAACAAGCATGTATGGGCAACAACAGATGGACTTTCCTGGGAAGAAAAAGAGAAATATGAGGAAGAAGATGATGATGAAAGGAGAAGAGGAGGAGGAAGAAGAAGAAAGAAAGCAGTTGTAGGGGTTGTATGTTTAGGACACAATGAGGAAGTTGGAGGGGTTGACTGGGGTAGATATTACCATATTCTATTGTATGTATGAATGAAATCTCAAGAAAAATATTTTTAAAAATATAATACTCTGAATTTATTTGAGTTATATTTGGGGCTTCTTTCTTAATTTCCATCTGCAAATTATACTTGATGTTCAAAGAAAAAAATGTTACCATGCTTTAGTTGCATAAATTGAAAGATCATGTGGACAGACTATATCCAGAGAAATGTATTTATGAAAGTGCTCCAAATCTTTTTTGAAAAGTTCCCAATTATTTCTCATGTAATCGTGTTGCTGAAACATATAAACATCTAGGGTTACCTTTGAACATTTTTTATGACAGTTTTTGGTTACTGAAAGTTCTGTTCTCTTCTTGGTGTTACTGTAAAGCCTAAAAAGCTTTTAGGGCCAGAAAGATGGCTTAGCAAGCAAAGGCACTTGTATCTAAACCTGATGATTTATTATCTAGGACCCACAAGGTGGAAGGAAATAACCAATTCCTCCAGCTGTGCTCTGATCTACATACACACAAATAAGCAAATGTAGCACCGGGCTGTGGCTGCACAAGCATTTAATCTCAGCACTCAGGAGGCAGAGGTAAGTGGATCTTTATGAGTTTGATGGCAGCCTGGACTATACGAGCTAGTTTCAGGACAGGCTCCAAAGCTACAGAGAAACCCTGTCTTGAAAAACCAAAACAAACCAAAACAAACAAACAAATGTAGTAAAAATTTTCTTAAAAATCTTTGTTTATATGTTATAAGTAGTGCCTTTTAAAACAATAATACATAGTTTTATTTTTAAAATAATATTTTTAAATGGATATAGTTTTAAAACTATATTCATATGTCGTAGATGACATTCAGACTCTGGAAGTGTCCAAACTGAAGGTGTGTACACCGAGGGTGAGCAGCCAGGCCTGAAACTGGATCCTAAAGGATGAAGGTAAAATCCTTAGCTTGTGTTCTCTGAACCCAGAGTCCCCAAAGAGCTGTTGTACTATATTGCTGTCTGGTCCTCAGAAGTGCCAGGATGTGTACTGGCATTTTGGCAAGGTCCCAGAAACCCCACACAACCACACCAAACCCTAAGTCTGCCACATAGGCTGGAAGTTTGAGTATGCCAGAAGCCGAAAAGTAAGGTGCAACCACAAAAACTAATATGTTAGTCAGTATTATATAAAAAAAAAAACAACAAAAAACAAAAACAAAAACAACAACTTTGGATGCTGAAAAAAGAAAAACAAACAAACAAAAACAGGGTTCCTGGGGCTGGAGAGATGGCTCAGAAGAGTGCATACTCGTGTTCTAAAGGATCCAAGTTCAGATCTTAGCATTTATATCACATGGCTCCCCTTCCAGGGGATCCCGTACTTCTGTCCTCTGCAGGTACTGTACAACCAGGAGCATCCCCACACAGAAATACATAAAATCTAAAACAAAGTAAAAATTTTAAAAAGAAATAAAAATAGAGTCTGATGAAGGTTAATATTCAGGAGGATGCCTATATGTTTTTCTTTGGGTTCTCCTTCTTACTTAGCTTCTCTAAGAACCCGAATTATAGGCTCAATGCCCTTTATTTATGGCTAGAAACCAAATATGAGTGAGTACATCCCATGTTCCTCTTTTTGGGTCTGGCTTACCTCATTCAGGATAGTGTTTTCTATTTCCATCCATTTGCCTGCAAACTTTAAGAAGTCCTTGTTTTTTACTGCTGAGTAGTACTCTAATATGTATATATTCCATACTTTCTTCATCCATTCTTCAATTGAAGGGCATCTAGGTTGTTTCCAGGTTCTGGCTATTACAAACAATGCTGCTATGAACATAGTAGAGCATATATTTTTGTTGTATGATA
>NW_026067900.1:10271600-10321844 GCF_014885135.2 Alexandromys fortis | reverse complement strand
CTTCCCACAGGGCAGGGAACCCTGATTGCTCTTTGGGCTGACGAGGGAGGGGAACTTGATTGGGGGAGGGGGAGGGAAAGGAGAGGCCGCGGTGGGGAAGAGACAGAAATCATAAATAAATAAATAAATAAATAAATAAATAAATAAATAAATAAAAATAGAGTCTGCCTGGTGTGGTGGCCTGTGTCTGTAATTCCAGGAAGGTGAAGCAGAAGAATTTTGTGAGTTGACATGTTTGAGAGGATCCTTAGCAACATGCCTAACAAAAAGGAACCCAGAAAATTAGCATCAAAAGAACAAGCTCTAGACTCAGCTGGAGGATCTCAGCATGACTGCAAGACCACGGACTTCAGATCCAATCATAGTCGGAGCAGCCTATGCTATACTCTTGCCTCTCATATTCTCCATGTAGTAGAGGCGACTCTATTGAAAGTCTTCAATATAAAGTATGACCAGATGGAAAAAATTGATGTTTTTAATTTGTTAGGCTTTTGCTTTCCCATCTTGTGACTTCACTAGCTTTGAAGTAGCATTTCTTAATCTCCTTTTATTCTAAGTTTTTTTATTAGCCCATGTGAAGCAGAAATGAGAAAAGGCTGGGAGGAAAATAGTACCTGTGTTCTCTTTCCTTTCCTTTAATTATGTGCCTGGCCTTTGCCCTAAGCAGCATGTGATCAATCACTTTTATAGTGGGTAGATTATGGTGGAAATTGGGATTTATTCCTGCAGAAATGAAAGGAGAAAGAAAGAATTCATAGTAAACTTTAGACACCCAAAATTGGATTTTCAAAACTTCAGGAAAAACATATCTTGGATTCCTTGGTTATGCAAGCATGACTTTTTATCTATCACATTGAGACATAAGTTCAGAAGAGATATTTTTACTAAAGGATTTATGCTTAAAGAAAAACATGGTTGTACTTGTAGATTCAGGAAGTATAAAACTGTGTTGTTAAGAGTATCATAGTGTGGAATAAATTATGAGCTATAGAAACTGGTTTTATTTTCTATTATGTATATAAACTGTATGAATTAATGAACCTTATAGTGTTTTCATATATGCATGCATCAAGATGCATTGACCATCTTAATCTACTTTCTCCCCTTGCCCCATTCTCTAACACAATTGGGGGGGGGTCACAATGTTTCTACCAGGGGTCACGTTTACCTCTAAATTGGACCGAGAACTGAAGGTATGCAGCGTTGATGGGGTCTCACTCATGCTCTTTCAAGTAATCTCCCATTCACGCTCCTGTGAGCTGCTTTTTACTCATGCTCATGTGAGTAACTTCTCATTCTCGCGTCTATACAAGCACTCACCCATGCTTTTAGATGTAGCCCCTCACATGGGCTCCTACAAGAAGTCTCTTTGCCACATTCATAAAAGCATTCCCAATAAAATCACTGAACTCGAGAAGAATCATTTCTTAGAACTGCCCTCAGTTCCCTCTCTCGGGTAAGTAGCATTTAGTTTACATCTTTCTAAGGAAAAGGTCATGTGGCAAGCCTTTAATTTTGGTGAGAAACAGGAAAATCTAGGAAGAATGATTGATTACAAAATGTGCAACTAATTTCTATGTAACTGATGTTGTCATATCAGGACAAATGTGCTGTTTTCTACTGATTTCCACTTTTAAAGAGGTTGCTCTTTGTGGTAGTTTGAATGTAATTAGCCCCAATAATCTCATAGGACAGAATGCTATTAGGAGGCATAGCTTTGTTAGAGTAGGTATAGCCTAGTTGAAGGAAGTGTGTCACTCTGGGGGCAGGCTTTCAGGATTCCTATTCTCAAGATACTGCCTAGTGTTAGAGTTGACTTCCTGTTGCCTGTAAGATGTAGCACTCTCAGCTTCAGGACTGTGTTTGCCTGCATGCTGCCATGTTCCCCACCTTGAGGATTACGGACTAAACCTCTGAGTCTGTAATCTAGTCACTCCAATTATAAGAGTTGTCATGGTCATGGTGTCTCTTCACAACAATAGAAAACACTAAGACACTATTAAATCTATCAATTGAAAATAAGGAAGTAGACCATTTCTGTATCTAAATATATAAATGAAGATTGGACATCATTATATAGACTTTACAAGTTGTTTCAGTTGTGGACTGTTTAACAGTAGGGACATGCTCTGAGAAAGTGTAATTAAGTAATTTTATAATTGTGAGGAGATCATTATTAGGACACAAAGATAGATGGTGGAAGTTAGTTACATCCTCATGATGTCCAGAAACACAGTAAACATAGATGTACTTGGATGCTATTTACTAGTAAGTAAGATTACATTAGAAAATCATGAAAACAAGTAAAGGATACTCAACATATAAGTTGGTAGTGAGTGTATTTACTATAATTACCAAGTAGGATGTACTGAATGTAACTACACTGCTATAATTTTATATATTGACAGTTTGTTCCACCTCTCTCACAAACACCTAAGGAATGAATAGCCTATGCCATCACCAAGCTATGGCATCAAAAAGAACGCCCAACACTCGTCCTAGTCTTAGAGGATTACTGTATGTGGATATTCTTCACTGTTGACTGAAATATGTACTTTCTTTTAAAATTATCTTAATGTCTAGTTGTATAACTCAGCTTTGTCAAAAATCAGATTTCTTAATTATATTTACTCATTCTTAGAAATGTAAAATAAAAACATGTCATTACTTGGTCAAAATTTCTTCATAGCATACTAATGTCATTATCAAGGACTGACACTCAGTAACACATTAGAAGTGTATTGATAGGAACTAACTTACCAGGATCCAGAAAGAGTGAGTCCTATTGCTAACGCCCCTGTGATTAAATTACAATCTTATTTCTTCTCAAACTCATGATTAGACTGAGGTAACAGCATAACATAGGATAAAATATTTGTCCGCCATCTGTTTTCACTACTGAATATATTTGTGCCTATGGAGTTGAAAGGGAAATTAGGCTTTAAAACACAGATGTGAGCTAGTAAAATCACACCAATTACTGCCAGAAAATCTCTACATTTAATGGTGATTTGGAACATTCCCTTCACTGTTGGAATATAAAGATGATAAAGACATGGGCGTATTCATATCGTGTGTGGGGGGGGCATGCACGTGCATGTGTGTTCTATTAAAAAGCACTGCATGCTTTCTCTATGTTCCTACTGGCACTTACTGGGAACAGGGGGCGAAGTTATAAAAAGGGTTTGGTTGTGAAGAGATTAATGTTGAAGTGAGGCCTTCTAAAGCAAATTAAAAGTAGGTTAGATATGAGATGGTGGGATAAGAATGGTGACATAGAGGACAGATGCTTTAAAGAGAAGGGAGAGCATTCAAGGTGAAGGTGAAGATATGGTATGCTTGCCATAGTCAAAGGTGCTATGAAGAGGGAAAGGGGAAAATGGAGGATAGGAAGGAGGAGAAAGACATAAATAATATGAAAAGTTTTTGAAAAAAAAAAAAGCCATAGGGAAACATTATTTTACAAACTAACTTAAGAATTTTGTGTGTGTCGGGGGGAATGTGTTTATAAGTGCATGAATGTATGTATGCATGTAATGAAGTGAAGGCACAAAGATGACACTGTTCCCCCAGGATCCGTAGACTATTTAAAAACCACCCACCCACCCACAGGAGGCCAGGGAAACCTCCCTTTAAGTTGTTGGTAAGGACAAGTGAGAACTGGAGACAGAGTAAACAGCTTAGGCTACTCCCATTGTCCTTCCTTACCAGAACATCACGATAAAACCCTTAATGAGGCTAATCTCAACAATTACATCCTCCCTTCCCACACAGGCCTTGCGTGTACCCTGTCCTTTCATTCTCTGAATGGTACATCCTGTATTTCTCTCGGCTTCGCTGGCTCTTTTTCTCTGTTGACCTGCGGAAGCATTATCAAAAACAATCATGCCACAGAGGCAACATTTTGTTTTCTTGGATTTTCCTCCTGCAAAGAGAGTAATCAATTACTTTTTAATTTAGCCTCAAGTGAGGTCTGAGGATAAGTGTATAAAGCTACAATACTGTCATGCATGTCAGCATGCAGAAGAAGGCTTGGTTTCATCTCATACAGCGTCCCCAGCTGTCGGTATAGAGGCCCTGAGCTCCCACAAGTTCAATTCAGCGATCTCTCTGGGTTTCCCCATCATGGTCTTTACCACGATCTCTCCCTAGACTGAGCAGGCTTTTTGAATCTCATTCCATATATTGGGATGCCTTGCTCAGCTTTGATGTAGGGGAGGGCAAAGAGGAGCAGGAGGGGGCTTCGACCTGCTTCAACTGAATGTGCCAGGCTTTGTTGACTCCTCTTAGAAGGCCTTACCCTTTCTGAGGAGTGGCTAAGGGTGAGTAGTGGAGAGGTGGGGGGTTAGGGGAGGAGTGAAGGGAGGTGAACCTGTGGTTGGTATGTAAAATAAATAAAAAGTAAATAACTTTTTTAAAAAGCATATAACTCTGCCACATTCTTTGCCAAAATCTTGGGAATGGCCTCTCTTCCAGTGGCTGATGTTGGTCCCTTCTGAAACGTCTTGAAATCCTCTACAGTCTGAAATCCTTTAGTCTGCTTTGCACTTATACGGCTCTCCTTCTGGATTTCTCCCGTGGTGCCCTAATTATGTCTTCATCTCTTAAACTTCCATAATCTTTCAAATCGTTTCACAGCAATAGCCTAATCTTCAATGCCAACTTTATAACAGCCTTTAGTTGTTGTTGTTGTTATTGCTGTGATAAAACATCATGACGAAAAGAAATTTATGAAAGAAGGCATTTATTTTGGATTATTAGTTTCAGAGGGACAATCGTTCTTAATGACAGGAAAGCATGGGCGGTAGGAGCAGAGCAATTTGAGAGTTCACGTGTTCAAAAGCAGTCACAGAGCAGAGGAAAAACTAGAGGTGGGGTAAAACCGTCAAAAGCTTACCTCAAGTTGTGTATTTCTTCCAGAAAGACAACACCCCTCCATAACCTCTCGGGACCAAGTGCTCAAAAGTCTGAGCCTGTGGGATCTATTTCTCATTCTAACCAGCACACATAGGTACCTGACTGTGTACTGAAGGAAAGAGAAGAAAGCAGTTATGTCTTGATATTCCATCACCAAAATCCTAACCAGAACCGAAAATCCAGTGTTTTTACACTGAGACTGAAAATAGGAAGATTTTATAAATGAATCCTAATCTCATCTGGTCTTGCATGGTTAAAAATTTTCAACTACTAACCACAAAAACATTTACTTTCTTAGTGATTTCCTATATGATGTCAAGTAGGAACTTCAGAGATATAATCTCAATATGTAATAGACATTTTCAAAAAGAGATAAGGCCTACGCTATCTAAACTCAAAGTTAACATGCTGTCAGAATTTGTAGCCAAATCATCCATAGTTATTGTCTAAAAATTATAATTTTTGAACAAAGTTTCATTAGCCTCTAGTACTTGAAATCAGTGGCATTTTAAGAGACCTTCATATAAACTCCAGATAATCCATAACAATAAGTTGCAGGACTAATAATGATCACAATGTTTGCATTTTAACTGCACAACCTAAGTTCAAAAGAGATCCTAACCAAGGAAATGCATTATGTATACAAAGCTGTGTTCCAAATTTTCAACTTTTTTGATGTAGTGTGCATCCCGAGTGCAGAACAATCAATTACACTCTTGCCTCCTGGTGTGAATATCTGAATACAAATTAAAAATGAGACACATGTTCACAACATCTGAATAAAGATCAAAATTATTACTCAGATTTGTTCCGAATGCTCGTATTAGGCATGGCTATAATCAGAAGAAAATTACATGTACTTATACTAGCATGGCAAATATCTGTATCAGCTTTGAAAGATTATAATTCACTAAATAGAAGGTACTTGAGCAACAGCTAAAAGTTCTCAGGTAAGTGATGTAGCATATAAGTTTACCAGTCAAGAAAGGCCACATCCATCTCAAGGTGCTAGCCTGGTGATTTTGACTGAATTCCCCCTTCAAACACTCTCCCTGGCTCACCATATCTAGTCTAGATCACAATTCAGTGTCCAGGCCTAGTCTGGCAACATCTGCCTATGCTGCAACCAACCACAAGGCTTCCATCAGGACTTACCCAGCTTGCCCCTGATCCATGGGCCTCTCCCATCCTTCCACACAGCCAGATCCACTCCCACGCTTCAAACCTGGACCAGTCTGCACATTCTGTATACCAGACCAGACCCCTCTACCCATCTGACTTTACTCTGTCTGAGCCATTTCCAACCACTAGACCCAATCCATCCATGTCTCCTCTTTTCTGTGCTGACCTGCTCTGTCCACATCAGACACAGAACTAATAAAAAGACACAATTAAAAAATACAAACAATATTAAAACTCAAGCTATATCTCCCTCCCAAACCCACCACTACTGTAGAAATGTTTGCCAACAAGAAATACCTACATAAACTCCAGGAAACGAAAGTTAAAAGTACAATCATAAACTTCATCAAAACTCAAGTAATTTAAAGAAGACCCAAAGATACAGATCAATGAGATTAAGGAGAAGAAACGTAAGGGGAATAAACTCCTGAGTGATGCCCAAGGAATAATCAACATAAGACTGATGGAAATGACAAGATAATTGGGAACTTGAATATAGAATTCAATAAAGAGATAAAAACAGTTGAAGAGGATGAAAGCAGAAATGAAGATGGAATTGAAAGACCCAATAACCCTGCCAAAAACCATAAAAAAGAAATCATTATAAATAGAACGAATCAATCAAACAGAAGATGGACTAATATAGTATCAGGGCTACGTTGGTCATTCTATCAGTTTTTGGAGAGCTTGTAATGAAAAAAAATACTATGACTAATCTGAATTGAATTTATGGTACTATATAAAGATAATTTTACTATATACATCTATGAGGATTATAGCTAAAATATGTTGAATGTAGTTTATTGCTTACCTACTAACATTTATCCTTTTCTACATTTTTGAGGAAATTTTTGAAGAGTATTTCAACGTGAGTTGTTCATTTTCACATTCTATACAGGACTGGGTTGTGGCAGGCATCATAGCTCACTGCAGCTGGGTTCCAAATGGCCCTTTGCCTACCTTGAAGGAAAGATTTCCAGTCATTACAATAATGATAAATGACCTTTCGTTGGGATGGATGCTATTTCAATTGGCTATTGTGGTTCTTGGAATTGCACTAGCAGTTCTCTTGCTGTGATGAGCAAGCCTAAATATGATGCAATATGCTGAAAATAACAGAAAAGAAAGATTAAGAAAATAGCTGATGAAGTAGTTTAAGGGGGAGGACATTGCTTGGCATGTTCGCGGCCCTGGAATTGATCTCCAGCACCTCAAGAAAAGAAAATGCTAAACAGTGAAAAGAGACTTGGTCCTCACTGACTTCATCAAGCCCTTGAAGTAAAACAAGAACCCTGTTAGTCCATACGGGGAACTGAGTTTTATTCCGTGGACTCGTTGAGTTATGTTCCAGTCCTAACTTGGACAGTTTGTAAATCTGGAAAAGAAAACCCTTTCTGTTTGAGTTCTGTGTTTGCAATGATGTCCTCTAGGCAGTGAAATAGCACAAAGCACAGGGCAATGTAAGGGTCATCTACATTCTCAGTGCCTTTAACCTTCCAGGGTTGGCAAAAGTTGCAATTCTGTTCCCTTAAGTGAACTTTTCACAATGTTAAATGAGCCTTCGGGGTTAGGATGTTCAATGTAGCAAAGCCCTTTCTCATCTTCTCCTTACAACTGGGCCTGGCTGTTCTGTCTCAACATCAACTTTCTTGCTTGTTTTGTTTTGGACAAAATTATTTTCAAATTAAAGTACATAAAGTTAGTTGGAACTTATCTGTGGCTTTATCATCACTGTCCAGACCTATATCCAGAGTGGATATAAATATGCCCAGAGAGCTACAAATGAATACTGAGAAAGCTAGAAAGGAGGTGAGGTTGTCTTGGATGCTAAAGATACTGTCCAGAAGAAAGGGGCAAAAACTTACCGTGTGCTGCATTTGTTTCTTGTATAATTGATAAGAATAGTAGAAAGTGGAGAAGAGTGTTGACATCTTGTTGGTTTAATTGACAATTGTTCTAAGTCCTAGTTGATGTTGATTATTGTATGAGACATTATTTTCTGTAATTTACACAAGGAGACTCAATGGCTTAGGGAAAAATGACTTATCCTATAGATCATGTTATAACCTGACTTCTCAAGCACACATGTTTCCTGTGTAAGGTTTCATTCCTGTTAGTGGCTGATTAGAGATGCCAAAAGAGGAAATCTCCAGGAGGACTCAAATGGCCTTTCTCCACTGGTGGGAAGGGCAGACAGTACATGAGTTTATGCCATGGGTATGGTCATGATACGGAGGCAGGAGTTGCCATGTCAGCAACTGCAAGCAGGAGTCTAGGATTCCAGACTTAGGGAATAAGATACTCAAGATATTTGCTTACAACTTAGGGAATATGGCATCAAATATGTCGTTATTTAATTTGCGAAATATGAGAAATTGTACTGGATTCTTGGATGTGTGAGTCGTACTTCCCACATACCTACAAGGTAGAATGTAGACAGTAAGGTATGAACAGTTGAACTCGGGCTTCATCTTAATCTTGTGTGCTTTTTGTTTCTTGTAAATTGTGATGAAAGTGCCACTTCAAAATGTGCGGATAAAGATAAAAGTAGAGAAGATTCTCATGAAAGTTACAGGAATAGAAAATATCAACTCTCTTGTTTCCAAGACACTCACCCTTGATCTCCTTGGTTACAGAGGAATTGAAGGTGATCAGAGAAAAACAGAAAATGAAGAATCTAGTGCAGTGGCTGTTATAATTGCTTGAATACATTCTATGACACTTTGTCTTTTGCAAAAATGTCAAAACAGTATAAATTGACATAACTAAAGTTTAGAGAAAGGACACTTCAGAAGTCTGTGACCATTGACCAATTACACCCTAAAACTTCTGCATCAGATGATAAACAGTACCGGAGTTTTCCCACAGTATGTGAAACACTTAATGTATGTTTACCCAATCATGGTGACCCAGACTCACAAATGCATACTTAGAAAGTTTGTTTAGCAGTTGATAATAAATTCAGGCTACTGGTTCTGTAGTACAGGAAGTCCCCCACCTTCCAAAAAAATACTTTCAATATAGTCCTATAAATACATGAAGACACAAAGTATTCAACTTTATTTCTTACATGTCCTTCATAATTTGGTCGGATACCTGCCACTTAAACATGGGCTTCAGTCTGAATTTCCTTGTAGACCCAGCAAGCTTCAAAATATTCTGCTTGGAGTTCTGCCCAGTGGTACTTGCCATTTTCTCTTGTCTTCAGGTTCATTCTCTGGGAGACTTTTATACTATAGCAATTTTTTAATCCTCTGTAAATTACCCACTGATATGCAGGTACAAGTTACAGATCTTGCAGTAGAAATCCACTTCCCTTTAGAAAATAATATTTGATTTATCATAAGCTTCTAGAATAAATGACTAAATATGAGATATTAATACAAAGGACCTCAACATGTGAACTGACCAGTGTGACTTGTACATGGCATGTTGTAGTCTGACAAAGGCTTGCAAACATTTGGATGAAGCCGACTACTAAATGCACATAGTCTGTTTAGGACCAGGCCTCTGGCATCCCAAGGAGACAAGCTATTCCCAGCATTCACTCACTCTTTGGGGATTGCATTACCATTTCTTATTTCTCAGTCTACCTCTACGAGATCACAGAGATTTGTCTATTCAACTACAGAGGAGTCAAAATTTTCAATTTTCATGGAAAATTCCTCAGGATGTCATTACTGCTGAAGCATTAAATTCCCTCAGTGTGAGGGCTGGGCAGTGATGGTGCATGTCTTTAACCCCAGCACAGATGCAGAAGAAGGGGTTCTCTGTGAGTTTGTGGCCAGCCTGGGCTATAAAGCCAGTTCCCAGATAGGGTCCAAAGCTGCGCAGAGAAACTCTTCCTTGAAAAGTGAAAAGAAAAGAAATGAAATGAAAAGAAAAGAAATTACCACTTGGCATAACTTCAAGCAGAACATTTTGAAGCTTGCTTGGACCTCAAGGAAGTTCAAACTCAGACCTGAATTCACCTTAATTTGGAGAGTGCCAGATAATATTTGACTAAATTATAAAGTATATGGAGAAAATACATTAGGAGACGTGTGCCTTGGGCTTTTAGATAAGAATGATGTGAAGAGAATTTTTAGGACAAGGACTAGCAACTCATTATTATAACCAGTTGCTAACTTTTAAATTCAATTGTACAGATGATTGATAACCTATCAGTTGCTGTTTTCCTTCCTGGGTCAGCCCATTTCTTGGTGGTGAGCTAAAGACTGCAGTGTCAAAGATGAAAGAAACACGGACTGTTTCAGCATGATGGGCTAGCCTCTTATTTCTAAGGTATCCCTGTCTGTAGACTTTCCCAGGGCCATGGCTATGACAATGACCTCCGCTCACTGGAAACACTGTTTTGGAGTCTGTTCTGGGCTTCTGTGGCCATGACACTTTTGATTTTGTCTTGGACTTAATTTACTCCACCATCTTTTGTCAAGTTCTTCCAACAATATTTTTGTATCATTGGACTCATTTTATAGAAACAGGGGTAAGGCATTGAGCTAAACCTCAGGCAAGGAAACGCTGTCATTCTCTACATCAGGAGTGGATGGTTGACATTATATAGATATAATTTGACTTCCAAGGATTCATTTGCACCATCACGCAGTTGGCTGTCGTGACTCAAATTCTTTCCTGCTCTGTGTTGATGTAGAGAAGTCCTTCTGTATGCTGGGACTATGTGTTTCTATGTGTTTCCAGGGGAACCAGTGGGACAGAAAATGTTTCTAGCTACACTGTAGAGTAAATACTCTTAACCAAGAGCTTGTATACAATGCTGTCTCTCCTACAGCTAAATTTAAAAATCAAGGGATGTTAGAACCAGTGAGTGCTCTGTTAAAATCCTGACAAGCCCCCTTCAAAAGCATTTTCCTCTAACCTTCATTCTGAGACTGGGCATATGAAAATGACAGCACACAAGAGAGGCTGAGTAATATATCATGGATGATGTGGCAGTCTTGAACTTGAGATATTGTGATAAAAAGATCATTGCTGTATTCAAAGGAGTAAATAAGTCTAATTCATTAAAAGAAAGTTTGAAGAAATTATGAAAGAGAGTAATCTATGGCCACTGACTTTTGTTTCCCACTGAAGGTTAATGAGGAAATGTATCTCCAGATGACTTGGAAATTTTTTTCCATGTTAGTCTGTAAAGTAAGTGTGCTGTGTCGATTGATGTACTAGGTAAAGGAGGAAAGAAAAAGAACAAAAGCCTAATATGAAAATAAAATTCTGTTCAATTGCATATAAATTATTATTTTAAATATTAAAAAGTAAATGAACATAACTAGAGAAAGCAGATTTTACTTCTTTTGGATTCGTTTCTGTTATAAATTATAATTGCATATACTTGAGAGTATATTTAATTTTGGACACGGTCACTTTCTGTGATTAATGTTCTTGGGATTTGCATGGGATTGTGCTGGATTTGAGTGTCTTTGGAAAGGGCATTTTGGCAACATTTTTCCTGCCAGCCACAAAATGTCCCATCTTTTCCTCTTCTCTTGCCTACTATAGTATCTTTCAGCAGTGCTTTAACAAATTATAACTGTTCCTGTGAACATTGACTAAGTTTATGTACATCCATTATATACTTTTAAGGGGATTGTGAATAGGGTTGTTTTCTGACTTCTTTTTCAAAAAATTCATTGATATTATATGGATAAAGCTATTTGTTTTTATATGGCTATATTATATTCTACTTCTTCCCTGAAATGTTCAGCAGATTCTAGATTCTTCTGGGGAAGGTTTTAGGATACATTTAGTATAGGATTATATCATGTTCAACCAGGAGTCATTTGAATTCTCCCTGTCCTGCTTTGGTCCTTACTGCCTTTCTCTTGCCTTGTTTCTCTGGCGAAGACTTAAAACAGTATACGGAGTAATAGTGATTATAGTTAATAACTTCATCTAGTTCCCAACATTAGACAAAATGCTTTTACTTTTTAAAAGTCACTACAATGATAGCTCAAAGTCTATGAAATGTAGCCTTTATTATATGGAGGTCAAATACTTATATGACTAGTTTAGGAACCTTCATCATTAGTGTTGCTTGTCTTTGTCAAAGGCCTTTTCTACATATACTGAGGAGAGGTAGCTTTTTGACTCTATTTTGTATGTATCAATGACTCTGTATTGTATGTATCGATTTGCATAGAATAAAACAATGTTGCATTCCTGAAGCGAATCTCCATGATCACGATGTCTAATCATTTCACAATGTCAAATTCAAATGAAAGAATTTTATTAAGGAGGTTTGTTATTTAGTTCATCAAGGAAACTGATCAAGAGTTTTCTTTTTACATATTTATGTGTTTTTAGCGTCAACACATAATACTAGTTTCATAATCTATACTAGTTTCAAGTTTGGAACTGTTCTTTCCCCTTTTGCTTCCAGGAACAGCCTGAAGAATATACATTGTTCATTGGAAAATATTTAAGAAAATTCAGCATCTAATCCTGAGCTTTCCTTTGTTGAAAAATTATTTTAAATTATGTTTTCAACATTATTGTTTGCTAAAGGATTGTTCAAGACTTCAAAATTTTCTCAGTTCAACTTTAGTATCTAGAAATTTATTCAGTTCTAATTGACTTCTTTCATATTTTTAGACTAAAGCTAATTCATATAAAATACATTTAGAACGCCTAAATATTGAAATCAAACAAGAGCAAAAAGAACAATGTGGTAGGTAATACAGTATCTGGCTTAAGACTATTCTACAGAACCTCAGTAATAGCACAAACAAGGTACAGGAACAGAAATAGAAACAGAGACTGACAGAATTCAATAGGACAATATAAATGCCACCAACCTTAGAGTGCCTTGAATTTCCCATGTAATCAGCTTTTATGACGTGAACTAATGCATAGCTTTAATCTTAAATTATGTACTTTTACATGTCCATGACCCAAAGTAATATATTTATATATGTCTATGATGTGGCAATCATTTGCTGAAAAGAGCCAATAAGTTCAAAGCACCCTTACATACATATCTGCCATAAACATTGAAAACAACATGAATATAAGCTGATGGTGTCTATTTGCTATTCTGAGTCAGTTGGAGTCAGAGGTGTGTCATCTTTTCTTGTAAAAGAGATTTTGGTAAAAGACCCCTTATTCTTTTTTCCATGCCACAATTTCTGCATTTCCCAATAAATATAGCATAAAACACTTTGTTGGAAAGAGACAAATATAGACAAGGACAGTCTGATAATCAAAAATTGCAAACAGATGGAAGGCATAAGGAAAGAATTAGATAACTCAAATTTGGACTTGTTCTTGGTACAAGTAATTCCAGACAAAAAGTTTGTTTTCATTCTTTAATGCGACAGCGATGTATTTCGGTGGCTCTGAGTCTAATTCATCCCCCATTGTACAATACAATTAATCCAAACACCTTCTGTGTATAGCCGGAGAATCAAAGGCACTTATGTACCAAGACATAACATGGTTCTATTTAGAAATTGTAGAATCAGCACTGGTGTGTAACTAGACTTTCTTTGGACCTCCAGCTCCCAAATAACAACACAGAGACTTCTTATTAAGTATGAAAGTTTGACCTTAGCTTAGGCCTGTTCTCAATTTGCTGTTAAATTTAAATTGACCTGCTTATATTAATCTACATTCTGCCACGTGTCTCATAACCTCTCCTCCACACTGCACATTCCATTCCCTCTGTGTCTGGCTGGCGAATCTTCACCTCTCTGATTCCTTCCCAGGGTTCCTATCTCTGCCAGAAAGTTCTGCCTTCCTTTCCTGCCTAGGTACTGACCATTCAGCTTTTGATTAAACCAATTAAAGGGTGCCTTAGGCAGGAGAGGAGGGACATCTGTACACAGTGTGATCAAATATCCCACAACTAGGTACCTCTTTTAGTTTGCTTTTGTGTTGCTATGATAATCAGTTGACACCAACTTGTGGTAGTAAGAACTTACTTAGCATACAATAAAAAGTGCATCATCAAGGGAAGTCAAGGCAGGAGGCTGTAGGCAGGAACTAAAGCAGAGGCCATGGGGAAGACTGTCTAGTGACTTGCCTCCTCTGGTTACTCAGCTCTCTTTTTATACAGTACAGATCACCTGACAAGGGAAGAAACAGCCCACCATGGGCTGAGCTGCAATATCAAATAGTAATCAAGAAAATGACTCACAGACAAGCCAGCAGGCCAATTTGATGAAGGCAGTTTCTCAACTTAGACTTGTTCTTTCCACATGTGACTACAATTTTTGTAAATTTGACAAAACTTACTAGTTCAACCCACTTTTTCTCACCTCACACTAAACCAAAACCTTTTCTTTCCTCATTTGCACCAGAGATTCCATGTTAATACCATAATATAAAACACAGTACAGTTTTAAAACCTGCATTTGTAGTACTTTAAAGTTTTAATATATCTTTAAAAGTAGAGAGTCTCTCACCTGGATGCTCCTGTGAAATAATAAAAAATATATTTATGTCCTTCTTATTCTAAGAGGGAAGAATAAAGGAATAGTTACAATCAGATTAAAATAAAACCCAAGTCTATCACTGTAGCTCAAATTCTGTTGCTCAGTGCCTGACATTTAAGCCTCACAATCTTCTGGGTTCTAAAGGGATTAGATGCCCCAAATTCTCTGACTCCTCCATCTTTGGGACTTGAAGCTTGTTCTGCTGGGTCAAATTTGCTCCTCCATCATCTGCCACTGCTTTTATCTGGCATCTCCAATGTGCAGGGACTGCCGCCACAACTGGCATTGCATCTTCACCAGTGGACTCCACTGGCCCCTACAAGGACACTGACCCTGCCGCATTGGCTCGATGACCCTCTCAATCCTGGAGTCTCCACTGCAGCTGAGGCTGTACATTTACCAGTGCCCTGTTTTGGCCTCCGACAATGCCAAGCCTTAGCTGTTATTTATAGCTCCTTCATGCCTTATAAACCAGGAACCATGTAAAAGAAGCTTACAGATTGCCAAGTTCAGTTTTCAACTTTAAAGGAAGCCTTGGCCACCTCTACACCACAGTTTCTAGGAAATACTCCATAGTGCATTTTACCTTAATGATGTTGGTCTTTTGCTATTCATGGCTTTTTTATTATGAGCTAATCAGCACAATTGTCACAGTAAAGCAAAGATTTCAATTCAGTGGTACCGGTCTCCTATTAACCATAGATGATTCTTCAGGCCCAGTTTAGTATAAAGTAGAGACTCTTAGTTCAAAAATATACAGGAACAGCTCTGCTGTAGTCTTTGAGGTTTTCTTACGCTTTCCTCTGAAACTTCACTATTCAGACCTCAACCATCAGCATTTGCCTCAGCATTCTTATCTTCCAGACTTCCACAGAGCAGCCCATCAGGCTACAAACACTCAATGATTTTCAGTCTAAATCTCTGAAATCTTTCTACAATCACCAGGCCCCCTCCTCTGCCAGAATCACTTTTTCAGGTCCATCACAGTAAGACTCAATTCCTAATACTGATTTTTGCTGCTTTTTGTTGCTATGTAAACACCATGACAAAAGTCACTTGGAGAAGGAAAGGATTTATTTACTTTTACAGCTTACAGACCCTCTTTAAGGAAAGGTCGTGCAAGAACTCAAAACAAGAATTTAGAGGCAGGAACTGAAGCAGAGACCATGGAGGAAGAGTGCTTACAGGCTTGCTTCCTGTTTCGCTTTCAGTAATATAATGTAGAACCACCTGGCAGGAGATAGCAACACCTACTGTGAGAGTGTTCCTGCCACATCAACCCTCAGAAATGATGCAGAGACATGCCCATGGGCCAAGATGAGGGAGGTAATCCCTCTGATGAGGTTACCTCTGCATAGGAGTCTCCAGATTTTGTGTCAAGTTCACAACTGGTAAATAATGCTAGTTAGTTTTTTTTAGGAAAGCCAAGTGACACACATGTTTTTCATTTCAAAACTCCATCTGCCCAACAAATTTTTTTTTTTTAAAAAAAACCTTAATTTAAAATGAAACTTAACAGGGAAAAAAAGCCCACTCAGATACAAAACTACTCTGCTAATGTTTTGGAAGTATTTTTTCAGACATTTAATACTCTTTTCATAGACTAACATTGTAAGGTAGTTGTATATCCACCGTGAAAGAGTAAGAAGGAACAGGAATGGGCTTCTTTGTGAAAGGTTTTTCAGTTAGGTCACTCGAGATTTTGACATGCACTGTTGTTTCTGAACAGGGGAAAGAGATTGTATATTATGGCATTCTTCTTAGACAACAAATTAATGATTGATATGATGATTTCTTCCTTATATGGAAGTTTGGGTCATAATTTTGCTTACTTCTTCAGTTACCTTTTGACAGAGAGTTGTGAAATTCTTATAGAGCTTCATTTTTGCAAGACAGCTTGCAGAGTGATGTGAATGCATTTAGCATACTACAGAACCGCAGGCTTCATTTGACCACAATAGAATGGGTTCAGGGTTCTTTGTTTTGTTCTGTTTTGAGCCAGGATCTGATATGTAGCCCTGGCTGTCCTTGCTTGCTGTGTAGAACAGGATGGTCTCAAACTCACAGAGACCCTTCTGCCTCTGCTTTTGACTCTTGAGTTCTGAAAGTAAAAGCTTATGTTACCATGCCTGACCAACAATAAATTTTATATCATGCATATTTTACCACACTTAATAGATTAAAAACACAATGTATGAGGTATTAAATACATTTCTAAGCTATTCATATTCAATAGTGGTTTATTATCCAGAATATGTAAGAAATTTAGAAACTTTGTGTCATAAATAAGAAATGATCTAACTTAAAAGCCAATGAATGCCAGGAACAGGAGGACATACCAATGCACACAGACCTCAGGCTATATAGGTAGTAGAATTGCAGTTTTTCAGCCGATATGGGCAACATAGTGAAACTTTGCCTCTTGAATGAGCAAAACAGTCAAATGATATGAATAGACATTTCTCAACAAAGCATACAAAAGTCTAAATGTAAAAAGTGCCCAACACCATTAATCATCAGCGAAACACAAGTCAAACCAGAATGAGATAGCATTCATGTCTGTCAGAACAGCTATTATCAAAAAGATGGAGAATAACAGATGCTGGCCAGCAAAAAGGAACTCTTGCGCACTGTTGGTAGGAATGCAAATGAGCACATATACTGTGGGAAACAACACCAAGCTTCTCAAATTTGCCAGAAGTACAAGTGTCATGAGATTCTGCCATCCCATAAATAACGGAAATTTAAAAGATATGTCCAAAGGTTCCTGCCATCCCAAAGTCAGGAAAGGACTGCTTACAAGAACAAAGATATGAATCAGCCTGTCTGTTCAGTTACCTGCACAGAATGGAATGCCATCTATGAATCCAGAAATAAAGAGACACAGTTTACAACGTCATGAGTGAAAGTGGAGGATGTTTTGTTAGGTGGAGTAGGATGACATTGAATCTTCCCTCCAAGAGGAGTGGGAAGCTCGTGAGCTTCAGGAAGTAAATGAAAGGTCCCATGTCTCAGAAATAAATAATTTGGAAGATTCTTGGCATTCCTCTCAGAAGTATAAAAGGAATTAGTAGATTTTATTAAAAGAGACACTGACCAGCTTAACTGCAAACAGAAGGTTTTATGTGTTTCACTTTGTCTTACTACTACCAGCTACATGCATGGGTAGAATGGAAATAGATATTTTTTTGTTTTCCAAATATTTGGCTCGCATTCAAAATTTAATTTTATTTTCAATTATTTTGATTATATACATCTATACATGAAAACACATTTTTAAGGATTTCTCTCCTTTACTACTGGATTTTAAAGGCTAGCTTTTGATTAACTTTGATTGATTTTTCTCTGACGGTTTGAGAAGATTCCATACTGATAGTTTGTAGATAGAGTGGTAGATTAAACAAGTCAATCAGATTGACTGACAATTTTGATCAGTTCAAATATGTCAATATTGACTTCTTTCTCTTTATCCATCATGGAAAGATGAGTTCTTATATCTTCCACTATGTCAGTGAATTGGTGGGCTTTTCTATGTAATTCTATCACTTACGATCTATTGTTGGGTAGGTGAATATAAGAAATTGGTGTGTTTTGTTGGATAATTGATTCTTTTGATCATTATGAAATATCCTTTTTTGTTCTTGGCAATTTTGTTTGTTCCAAATTTTTCCTTATCTGCAATAACTTAGACACTTTCCTTTTAATTTTGGCCTTCCTGTCTTCTGGCCTTCCTTCCTTCCTTTTTCTAGATTTTCTATTACCTTTTATGTTTTAGAATTTGAGTCTTGTAGTTCCTTCAGTTGTAATTCAGCAACACAGAGTGATGAGTGTAAGAGAAGAATACTGTTCTGTTAGTGGGCTTGTATTCACGAATATGACTTTTACAAGATATATAGACACAATTGTGAGCAGACAAGTAGGAAAGGGAGCAATGGCCACTCGCCAGATGCTGAAGCTCTGTGGTCCTTGTCTTCCCTGGGGAATTTTCCTTTGTTGCAGACACATCTCTGAGCACATCTCACAAATGCCGTTACTTCTCTTCCTATCCAAGCCTTACAGGAATCTTTCTTGGTTTTTGTCTCATGCACCCTGGTGATTTTTTTTCTGTACATAAAATGTATCAATTTTTGAGAAAGGAGTCCTTTATGATCCTCTTCTCAGGAATCTCCTATTTTCAAGCTAAATTTTGCTCAGCCTTCAGAAAGTCTTTACATTTGTCATTTATGTGTTCCAGTGGTAAATGGCCGCAGCAGTTTCTGCTCCTGGCAAGCAGATATCAGCTGTGTGCTTAGGTATTTCTCTAGATTTTTCTGGCCATGTTTGTTCTGCAACC
This sequence comes from Alexandromys fortis, assembly GCF_014885135.2. Lineage (NCBI taxonomy): Eukaryota > Metazoa > Chordata > Mammalia > Rodentia > Cricetidae > Alexandromys > Alexandromys fortis. Next base: position 10,302,965 of record NW_026067900.1, on the reverse strand, counting down.
TCAGTACCCTGATGACTCCTGACAACTTGGGTGATTTAATGTTTTCTTGCTGTCAAAATTAGATCTGGAAGCTAGAAGTTTCTGCAGAATTATTAATAAATATATTTTGAATTTTTAACTGAGTATAAATATTATTTTATTGGAGAAACTCACATCTAAGTTATTGTCAGTATTTAGCAAGCATCCAAAGAAGAATGCACACCTAAGTTCTAAAGAACAAGGACAGACAAATTGGCTGGTGACCACCCCAGCAACACTGCCCTAAGAAAAGTGTTTGCCTACCTCTTGATGAACGTAAGTAAATAAGTGTCATGAAGGAAGAACAAATAACCTGTTTTGGTGAATTTATTAATTTCAAAATATTAAGTCCATAATAAAAAATTTTCTCTGACCCAGATGAGGAAGAAAAATCCTCCTTTCCACACCTCAAGTCTCATGAAAGCAAATCCAGAAGTCTCTTGGGTATGCCTTTTTGATTCAAGTACTGCCTGTATTTCCTCTTCTGAGGCATGTTTATGGCACAGGTATTGACAGATTGATCTACTTCTTCCCTTGTGAGGAGTTAGAAAGAAGTGAATCCCATTAATTTCTTCATTTTTTTTCTCCCGTCGTTTTACCCTCCAAATCTTCCTCAGTAATCTGACTTCCTTCTTTATTTCTTTGTTTACTTTATTGTTCTTTTCTTTTCTTTGCCTCTTTTTCATTCAGTGGAGAAGTGGAAGTAGATATGGATCCATATATTCTTGGAGCTCTGATGTGGGGACCTTGAACATCTTCTTCTGCTATCTCTCTCCTGAGACCTGGACTTTCTTCCATATTTTCTATCTATATTCCTCGATTTGAACCTGTACCACCTACTTTCTGTAGTACCCTGACTGGGGAAATGAAAGCAGAAAGATTCAAGACCAACCTCTGTTCCATAAGTCTCCCTCCGTGGGGAGCAGCTACATCTGTGCCCCATTGTGATTCTCCCTCCTCCAGCCCATCGGGAGTACTACTCCTTTAACCTCTATTCTGAACTTTAACTGCTTCGCGCACTGCTTTACCGTTTACAGTTCTAAACAGATTGTTCACAGACATGAAGACACTAAATAGGAGTCTGATGTTCTTTCTTCTTTGGTGCCAATGTCACTGTTGTGCCCATCAGTTACTAAGTGCCTTTAAGGCAATGGTTCTCAGCCTTCTTAATGCTAAAACTAATACAGTTTCTCATGTTGTGGAGATCCCAACCATAAAAGTATTTTCCTTTCTACTTCATAACTGTGATTTTGATGCTGGCATGAATTGTAGTATATGTATCTGTGTTTTCTGGTGGTCTTAGATGACCTGGAAGGAGTATCAACACACACGTTGAGAATCGACATTTTAGGTCTTCAGGTTCATCTTTGCATCCAAAGTGAACGCATACCTCTGTTGCTATTGCCACTAATGTGCAAAATATCATAAACGGAATCCTAAACAAATTATAATAAAAACTTTAATAGCAATTCTTTAAAAAATATACCATAGCGTTGTTGTTTACCCATGACACATACACAGCTTCTTCTCTAGATTCAACCAACTGCAGATGAGAAATGTCAGGAAAATGAGTTTAAGTGCTATATAGAGTTTTGCCCAGTTGTTACTTTCTTTATTTTGTTTTTATTTTAATTATGTGTGTCTGCATAATATGTGCATAGATACCTGGTTTTGGTTTTAAATCCCTGTGAAACTGGAGTTACAAGCAGTTGTCAGCTTGATGTTTTGTGAATGAAACTCAAGTTCAGCACAAGAGAAGTTTGTTCTCCTAACGTGTACTATATCTCTAGTTCTGTTGTTATTGTCTAAACTATATCATATAAGATCTATATAATATTCATGACATATTAGAAGCTTTAAATAATATAGAGATTATTGAAAATACATTAGAGGACACGGGTGGGATATGCAAATACCATGGCATGTTATATATATGGACTTCAGGTGCTGCAGATATGACAGGAATTCTGAACCCAATGTCCTTCAGCTACAGACGATTATACTTAAAATGATCATAAAGACAGATACCAGGTTCTCAAAGCCAGTGCAATAACACTTTTTAACTTAGCTCTCTAGAGTATTTCTCTAATTCTTTATATCATTGCTTCAAAACAGAAATGTCTCCATGGTCTCAGCGTGGATCACAGATGCACCAAAACTTCTTTTATAACCTTGTCTCTTTATATTAACTGGAAGATTGATGAGTAATTTTATGAAAAAAAAAATGTGTGAATCTTCAGGATTACTGAAGTAGACTGAAAGATATTTAGAGATTTTTAATTTTATGTACATATCAGAAGAGTGATTGAAGCTGGCCTATCTAGTTTTTCAAGTCCATTGTCCTCTACATATTATGAGCATAATTTAAAAGGCAATTTTGTAAAATTTAAATTAAAGTAATTTTAATTTTTAAGTCACAGAATTGGGCTTACTTTGGTCGTTAGCTCTCCTTCCGTATCCATGTGCTGTGCAGCTTAGCATACTCAGTTGCATACCTCCACGTATGTCTTGTATATTGGGAGCAGTGCTCTTCTGTCTGTGAGGATCAGCAGACTGGCAATGGCTTCTCCTCTTGTGGGGTTTTTTTTTTTTTTTTTTGGTCTTCTTTTAGAGATTTCCTTTACCTTTTAATTATATGTACATATACATGTGTGGGTGTGTGCACTTGAGTGTAGTAGCCCTGAGGCCAGGAGAAGGCACTGGATAACTTAGAACTGGAGTTACAGGCAGTTGTAAGCACCTTATAAATTCTGGTATTGGACTCAGGTCCTCTATTAGAGCTGGACACACTCTTAACTCCTGAGCATCTCTCCAACCCTTGTTCACTTTGTGCTAGCCAACTGATAAATGTAACTTTGTGTGTTTTGAACGTTTTATGCTGTTATAAAAAATGTTGTGTAGGCAGAGCTTTCTGTAGGGACCACTGGTAAGTTCTGTCTGACCAGCTGCTCCCAAATAAACACACAGAGACTAATTGTTAATTATAAATATTTGGCCTATAGCTTAGGCTTGTTACTAATGAGCTCTTACATCTTAAATAACCTATATTTCTTATCTACACTCTTCCATGTGGCATTATGTTTTTCAACACAGCATATTAATCTGCTGCCCTCTGATTCTCCTCATGACTCTCTGAGATTCCTCCCTTCTTCTACCCTATGCTCTCTTCGTGTCTGCAAGCTCCACCTAACCTCTGCCTGTCCAGATATTGCTCAGTCTGCTCTTGAATTAACCAATGAGAGTAATACATATTAACAGTGTACAAAGATTCTTCCACAGCGATATTGTCTTTTGCTTCGTGTTTTGAATCATAATTAATTATATATTGTGTATCTACACAATTAAGCTTGGTGGTATATTTTTCCTAGTGATTGTGTTACTTAAGCATTTATATTTAAGTATGGGGGGAAGCCTATGGTCATCAAACACTTTGTGTATCCCTAATTGCCTTTTGAGCATTTACTGCAACATTTCTTTAAGATTATTATTATTTTTAAAGTAAATTAGTTTTTTAAGGTGAGATTCCTAATTCTTGAATTATTCTTCTTTTGGAATATCAAATCATAAACTTAGACATATTTTCTCTCTTTTCTATTTAAATTTATGTATACGATCCAATTAAGCAGCAGTTGTAATTAACTTGTAAATTTAGAATGAAGGTAATTTTGAGTTATTTCTATATAAAATAAATAGAAACAACCTGTTTCAAAGGATGAGGCAAGTTTAAGGTGGAGTAAATTTTATAATTACCTAATTTCCACAGCTAAATATTATTATTGATTTATCACAGGATGTAGTAAATATATCATTTTCTCTGGGTTCTTTATCTGTTTATGAGCACATGTTAGGAACATCTGTACAGGAATACTTTGCATATTAATGGTGGTGACACACTATAATGGAAAGAATCAGGACTTTAGATTCAATAATTTATTGTCAAAGGTCTCACACCTAAGGAAAAACCCTACATAGAGAGTTTTCTTGATTGGTTCAGGTGAAAGAGTGATGTAGCTTGAATTCTAATTGTTCTTAATAAGAAAACTCAGAGTCAGCTATAAGGGGGTAAAAGCTGAAGGATCAGAGAAGCAGAGCAGCCAGTCACTAGTGTTCTTACCTCTACCTATGCTCAGAGCAAAAGGGCGATTCTGTCATCAGACTGCTGCCTCAGATGGCTCTGAGCTTCGGTCTCCTCCCATCCTACACTACTCTTGCTGCCCAGCCATATCACTCCTGTCTCCACCTGCCTAGTGGTGGGATTAAAGGCATGGGATCCCAAGTGCTGGGATCACCTGTGTGAGCTCTGTTTCTCTTTTAGACTGGATCAATTTTGTGTAGCCCAGAGTGACTTTAAACTAACAGAAATCTGTATGCCTCTGTCTCCTGAGTCCTGAGATTAAAGGTGTATGCCATCACTGCCAGGCTTCTAGTAGCTTAGGTCTGCACTCTGATCTTCAGTCAAGCTTTTTTTGTTTAAAACAAACAAACAAACAAACAAATTATCACCACAGGGTAAGGCAGGGTGAGTTAGGATACAAAAAAGAAAAGCATCTCTAAAGAGCTCATGAGAATTAGACCTTCTGTGCAGTCATCTGCCAAAAACTCCAAATCAGTTCTGGACATCAGGGCAGATGTCACAAAATTCCTAGTCAAACACTAATTGTACATTATTGTTTCAAACACGTGATGGTTGCTATCACATATGTCAAAACAATGATGACTTAACTCTGCTTTCTAATTCATCAGACATTCCTGTTATTGGAGAGAGCATCTGCCTAAGAGAGCTTAGAACTTAGAACCTGCTCAGGTGTGAGAGCATGGTATTGAAGAATAGCTAGTAAAGATCTATCAGATTTTTATCATAGTCAAGGTTTAGGACAACGAGAAAAATGAGTAAAGTGTGATGGGGTTGCCTTAAAGTGAGTAAGCTGTTAGTATTGATCAGTTAACTGTTTTTGGTTGACTTTTGGCTTCTTAACAGTGTTGAGACTGTTATGGACCACAACTACTTTCAGAGTTGGACTGAATGCATTTCTGCATTGTCATATGACTACAAGTCTATGAGGGCCAGGGAGTAGAATGTGGTGGTTTGAATAGGTAAGATCCTGTAGGCTTATAGATTTGAATGCTTGCTCACCAGGAATTGGCACTATGAGGATGTATGACTTTGTTGAGGTAGTGAGGCCTTTTTGGAGGAAGTGTGTCACTAGGGGTGGGCTTTCAAGTTTCAAATGCTCAAGTCAGGCCCAGTCTCTTTCTCTTTTCCTGCTGCCTTCTGATGCAGATGTAGAATTCTCAGCTTCTTCTCCAGGATCATGTCTGTGTGCTACCGTGCTCTTCATCATAACTATAATGTACTAAACTTCTGATCCCGTAAGCCAGTCCCAGTTAAATGTTTATCTTTATACTGGTTGACATGGTCCTGGCGTCTCCTCACAACAGTAGAAACCCTAATTAAGACAGTGGCAGTGTACATAATGGGGCCCTGTTTTCAGTAAGGTAATGGACATGATAGGTGATTGCCTTTAGAAGTGGTAATGCATGTCCTAGGTGGGTGTTTCTTATTTCTTTTTCAATACTTTATGCTCATGATATTTATCAAACCCTCCTGATATGCTAGCCATTTTTGCCCTTGTAAAATTCACCCACTTGTAACATTTTATTAGCTTCTAAAGTGATGGTTTCAATTTTATTCTTTTATGATGATTCATCACCACGTTAGCAGATCAACTAAACAACAATTAATAAGCAATGTGATTGCAAATTTCAGGGAAAGAAGAATGTGCATACTGAGGACAATGATACCTGTGTTGTGCGCTTACCTTGGCCATTACACATAGTAGATACTTAAAATTCTGCCCTTTTGGAGTGCTGTGACTCAGTTGACAGTCTGATCCCTCTCAATCTTCTTCCTCATCCTCTTCGTTGTAAAATGTCCCACCAGAGCTCATCTCAGGGCTTGTGGAAGCTCTGAAATCTTCTCCCATGTTTCTCAGGTTGTTACCTGTTAGTTGCACTCTTGTGGTAAGGAGCAGTTCTTCTTAATGCACAGAGCACTTCGATTTCATTCTGTGAATGAGAACTGCTAAGTTCAACTTCATTAGTAAGCAACTTGCATATCTCTGGAGTGAGCGGCTGAAGGCAATTTGGAAGCTGTTTTCTGGAAAGCTTGTTGATTGGAAACAGTCACTGGGTTCTCATTCAGCCCAGAAACTTCATGCTGCTGAGGAATCTTTCTGTTTCACTAAGAGCAAAGGGAAGAATCAAGCTGTCAGAGACATAGCAGTATCTGGCACTCAGCAATCTAGCTGACAACTTAACGTCCCTCTCCAATTAGGAAAGGAGAGATTAATTATCTCCTAGAGATGGACAGTGAACCACCTGGGAGTGGCTGTATGGAAAGAGGTTATGGAGACCTGAAGAAGACAGAGCAAACCCTCAGACGTAAGAATGAAGTTTTAAAGGCAACACAGTTAAACTGAAAAGAAAAATGTGCTAATGAATAAATCAAAGGACAAAATCTTACAGAATGTTTCCACAAGCACACTGAAATAGTGACATTATAAGTTTACAGTGAGTTATTGTTGCTTATGAATGTCTAAATGCCGTGATGATGAATGGAGCCTACATATATCCCCATGTACTCAGCATTACAACCAGTCAAGTTGTAAACCAGTCCCATTGCCATGTGAACTCCTTTCTTGTGATTATTTGCTATGCATGCTCACTAAGCAATGTTCTAACCCCCTTCCTCTCCTTCCTTTTTTCCTCTGCCCATGTCCAAAAGTTGTTTTTTTTCTGTGGCCATAGATTAATTTTGCTGCCTGCCATTTAGATGAAGTTTAATATGTTTTAATACTGTCATCCAACAAGTTTTTAATACAATGCAATATTCATAATAATAAAATATATTGAAGTATATTAAGATATAAATATATAATAAAATAATAATAAAAAAGAGCTTTTATTACTTCAGCTTTTCATATGACTCAGTAATACTTAATTGTATGGCCATAATGCAACGCTTCCCACTCTCTGTTTAATTCAGCCACGCTCTATTTCTGGCTATGTGTACATGTGTGTGCATATGCATGTATGCTGAATGAGTGCAGGTATATTCGCCTGTATAGGCACATGTGGAGATAGAGGATTTTATTCCTAAGGCATATTTTTTCCAGGTTTTAGAACATAATACCCAAGGTGAGCAGTGAGTTCTCCATTTTGCTGAGAGCAGAACTCCAATATCCTTTAATCCTACATGTTCTCCACATTCTCTTTAATATTTCTGCTTTTTGCAAGGACTCCTTGGTTGATGCTGTAGAGTTCTGCTTTGAATATATGCAGTCTAGTCTTAAGCAACAGATCCCCATAGAACCTCCTAGAGTGATCTCTGTGAAGATAGTGCCTTTTTGGTTTATATCTAAATAATTTTAGTTACTTCTCCAGTCCTGAGGTCTCAACTTTGCCCTCGTTATCATGAGGAGATCCCTTCGCTATGGGCCCCACCTTCCAGTTTGTAGTTGTATTGGTTAGTCTTCTATCATAGTGATAAAACACCATGATTAAGTGTTCAAATACCCAAGGGAAAATTTCTCACTGACTTCACCACAGTAGTTTAGAAAAAAGTTACTAACGATGCCTTAGCTCTGACTTTTTTTTTTCACCTGCACTGATAGCCATTGTCTAAAAATAGTTGTCTTACATACAATCATAGTTTTGAGATTTTCAGTGTAAAAAGAATATGCACTTTAGTAGTTTATAAATCCTGGTGAGACGCAGAACCCAATCAACACTGTGAACATTTAAAGATAATCAATACAGTAATTGCAGCTGGGAATCCTGAGGAAACAATGCTGCCTTTTATGAGTACCGCCTACAAGCATATCTGCAACATGCATCTGCTGTAGTTAGTTCACTCTGTATTATTCTCTGCTTCTTCAAATATCCTGCTTATTCACGCACAAACCACCTTTATCGTTAACATTTATCCTGGCTCAATGTTCAATTCTGCACAAATTTTCTCAATACTAATCCCTCAGTGGTGTTGCATTGTTTTTGTATACACTGAAGAACTGTTCTTTGCTTTTATTCTGTTTATTTTATTTTATTTTATTTTGAGTCAGCTTAAACCCCATTGTTTAAGCTGATCTCAAATTCGCTGTGCACCCCTGTCTTATGTAGACTTTCTCTTGCTGGGATAAAGATCTTGAGTAAAAACAACTTGAGGAGGAAAGACTTTATTTCACCTTACAGCTTATCGTTTATCATTGTTGGAGGTCAAGGCAGAAACTCAAGCAGCTACCCGGAAGCAGGACCTGAAGTAGAGATTATGGAGGAACACTGCTTACTAGTAGCTCCCCATAGCTTTCTCAGTTTGCTTTCTTCTACAGCCCTGTACCACCTCACCTGGGATAACACTGCCTACAGTGGGTTGAACCCTTCTACACCAATCATCAAGAGGTACCTTGCAGCTTGCCTATAGGCCAATCTGATGGAGACATTTCCTCAACTGAGTTTCCCTCTTCTCAGATGCCTCCAGTTTATATTAAGTTGGCAAACACTAACTAACCAACACGCCCATGCTAGCTTCATACTCAGAGTGCTCAGGTGGTTGTTTCTTGAATGATACCATTACAGGTGCTCTCTACTACACCAACTGTATATTGTTTTTCATGCTATTTCACGTAGACTTTTCTCTGAGTTTTTCACTTACATAAAAAGTTTATGAAATAAATTTATTTCTTGATCCTACCCTTTTCAGTTAGAAAGTAGACACTATAGAATATCTGCCTAAAATATGGCTGTAGCTCTTTTTGCATCCCTATAACAAGTGAATTAATTTGAATACTTGATTTCATGAAAAAGACTCTATGCACCTCTTTCCACCTATGGTTCCTGGATCATAATTCCGTTCCCAAGGCTGGCCATAAGAACCAGAATTGGTTGTCTGCAAGGCAGGTCACAGAAACTCTAATCTTGTCCTACTTGTCTGTCTGGAAGATGATCAGAAAGAATTTCCCTGATCTCACAGAGAAGATCATGTGACTTTCCTTATCAGAGAAGCCCCTCCACCAAAAAGGTGGTACATAGAAAGGTTAAGGTTATAGAGGCATCCAGTCCTTACTACATCTTCACACCTCCACAAATAGCACTAGATCACACTCTTTGCACCCAATGCTAGTTTTGTTCTGTGGTGCCTACTTCAATTACATCTATGAAATTAATGTGGTTCATATTTCAATCGCATAGATGCAGGGAGGTCCTATAAAAGGTTCAGAGGGGACAGGAGAGATGGTTCAGTGGTTACGATGAGTACTTCTCTTGAAAAGGACCCATAAGAGTGTGCCAGCAGCCTCTTTAGACAGCTCACAATTGCCTCTAGTTTGCACCCATGACCTCCACAGCCATCTGCACTTACATGTACATAATTTTTAAAATATATATCCTTAAAATACTGAAAAATGAAAGGTTTGGAGAATTTCTAGGGAGAAGAACACATAGAGGTCCGTGGGGGGGACAATGTACCTGGAAAGGGCCTGTACCAGGCAGTCCACAAGATGGCATTCTTTTTCTGCATCTATTATGACATCAATAATACCAGGAAATAAAAGTGTTTTCCTAAGTTCTGTGAGTCACTCCAGGGAATTAATCAAAGAGGAGATCCTAGGAACTCTAATTTATAGTGAGCCACTCAGTAAGAAGAAAAACAAAACAAACCCAAAGTTTTAAACAAGAGCTAAAGGGGTAGGAGTGGGGGTTGAACCCTGACTGGTGAGATCTGACACTCTCTTTAGGTACACAGTGTCACAGTGAATTGGACGGCAGGACACCAGCTGTGGCCCATTGCCGAATGAATTATGTGCTTGCTGGGGAGGATAAATTCCCACACCTTTTGTGACCACGGGGATCTTCTCATTGAAGTCTGGGTTGGTGGCATAAGAGCAAAGAAAAAACACCTTCCTTTTTCTGAAATAACTGATAATTGGAAATTTCATATTTTAGCCTCAAGATCTTACCTTTATCTAAAGAATAAAACAGGTAAATTCCAACCAAGCAACTTGAGCCAATATTCTACCCTAACTCAGAAATCCAAACATTAATTCCTTTTCTATTTTCCAAAATATTTTGTGGTCCAACTAAAAGCCAAATTTAACATTATGGAATGTATATTATCATTCCCTATTCAACGTGAATTATTTATTTTGCTTTTGAATTGTTTTCCTCATCCATTAGTTTTCGTATTTCTATTTCTCTTATCTTAGTTGAAACATATTGTTACTCTCAGCAGAATTATGGCAGTAGTTTCCTAAATTTATACCTCTCTTGTTGACATACTGCTAAAGGTAAATTTCCAAAGTAGATTTCTAATGTCATTTCATAGAAAAACATTTGTTAATTCTTCACCACCTTGGGAAATGAAACAAAAAAGGGTAAGTTTCTAAACATGGACTTGAGGCCCTGCACCTGCTATGTAGAGTTCCTTTTGAATCCATCTTCCACCAGATTTACTTGTCCCCTCTCTTGTCACCGGCTCTCGCTCCTAATTTTTGCTATCTAGAGCCATCCTACTCATCACAATGCACTCTGTATTTGGGGAATCTACAGTCAGTGAATTGACTCCCCCTCTCTCCATTTGCAGAGCTGCAAACAGACTTGCTTGCCATCCTTCAGCTTGGTTACACTGATCACCTTGACCTGAAACTTTTGCCCTTGTGCATTTGCTGACATTTTCTTCATTCAGAAATGCCTCTGGTCTGCACATGCCTCCCATCTACCACACCGCAGTGCTTGTAAATGCAGCTTGCCCATGACCTTCACTCTCTTATCTCAGAAAACTGTCTTTCTGAGTTTACTGACTTTCAAAGTGTGCCAGGTAATGTGCTAATTACATTGTAGACTTTATTAGTTACATTCCCAGAACACAAGGACCAATATTTTATATATTTCATATTATAATAAAAAGCAAGAATTCACTTCTAGATTATACATCTTTGAAGAACAGGGTTCATAAAAGTTCGATTTTTCTCTTTAATATCATCTTACTGTACAGCATGCAACTTCTGAGCTGAAAATAATTTGTCTTAATTTTTTTCTTCCTTTTGGCTTTTTTTTCTTTCTTTCATTCCATGTAAATTTCTTGTCTATTTTTAACAATCACCATGCATAAGTTTTTGGATAATTTTAAGAAAACTTCCTTGGAATTTCACCAGCCAATGAATATAACCTTATATATGAATTGATATTTATTTATCATTGTCTTTTATTACCACCTGGTTGAAGCCATTAATCTTCGGTGGGATCAAGGGTGATGTGAACTTTTGAATCCTTTCATGTCCTGTCTTATTATTCCCTATGAAGACTTTTAGGAGCACTTTCCCACTATTGATGGTTCCAGAAATTTCATTTCCTGGTATTTTTCAAGCCATGTATCTTTGTTTTGCTGATGCAAAGATGAAATTCCAGGACCTTCCATGGCACTGAAGCTGAGTGGAATTCTAAGATGAGTAGAGAGTGTGTTCTGTTTTTGCACACATATTCCTCCATGTTACCTTTTGTAGTAAACTAGCATTGATTTTATTTGTGATAAAAATGTTCTATTACAGCACCGCTTCAACTTCTTTCTTACAAGGCATTGTTTACAAACTGACATTTGCTTTCCATCCTCCTTACATCTTTTATTTCCGATAACTTTAGTTTAAGATGAATATCAAGTCTTTCAAATCATTTATACGGCTTTTTGAGGAATCGGCACCTCTCTCTGTGATTAAGTACCTGATATAAACCCAAGCTGATCTACACCAACACATAGCCCAGTCACACTCTCTATTCTACATATGAAAATATCATTTATGTCAGTCTTATATGAATGTACATTTAAGTTACATGAGGCTATCAGTCCAGAGGTTTATCATTTTCAGTGGACTTAAAAAAGAATCTTAATAGTCCTTCATAGCAGGATGGAAGTGTTCATTTGTGATAGATAAGAGAAAGAATAACTGTAAGAAAGAGTTAGGGGAAAGTGGGAAAGGGAGGACTATATCATGTTAATACAATTTTACAGCCAAGCTTAAAACATGGCAGCGGCTGGACTTGTAAGTTTTGCTAAACAACATACTATCTTTTAAGACAAGGTTTCATTATGTTGTCCAAGATGGACTTGAAGTTACAATTTTCTGCTTCAGCCTTCCAAGTTGATGAGAAAATAGGCATGTCCCATTGCCTTTATATTATTGTCTAACCAGTTGGGTTTCGATTTCTGTTGCACAGCAGTTTTACTCTGAGATTAAAACCTACCGTCTTGGAAGGAAGCTCATTAAGAACAGGATGCTGGAAAGGAAAGGGAACAACAAAATATTCTAAGGGGAGGTAGCACACCCCATCCTGCAGGGAAATGCCTTAACCTCAGGAAAGAAACAGACTCCAAGGCTTCAGGAACTTGCTGAGATTGCTATAGCAGACTCCGCTCTATGGCCAAGCATATGTAAGTTGAAACACCTGCTGAGAGATACTCTTAAACAAGCTGAGCTGCCTGGAAGATGTCAGCTCGAATGGATCAAACTATCCAGAAACAGCATTCTTCAACCGGTAGAGAAATCTGAAGGTTGTGCAGTATGTACCAGGCTTCCAGGCTTCTTCGCCTGTCGTTCATGCTGCGGTAGGTGCTTGTTCATGCAGTTGTCTTTGAGTTATTTCTGCACCTGTAAGGAATCCCTCACCAGTAACACCAATGAAACTCATTGTCTCACCAAGTTAGACTATAGTGGTATCTACACTTTTAGTTGTTGTTATTTCCCTATCTTGGATGAATAGATTTGTGTCCACGTATTCCTGGGGATAATGTCACACATCTTCCCTCACTTGCATCAAAAGCAGGTGAGATGGTGCATGACCGTACCAGGCCATACTTTCATACGGAAACCTCAGCAAATAGAAAAAAAAAAAAAAAACAGCAAATAGAAAATGCCATCTTAGAAACACAATTCACTACCATCAGGCTATCCCTCAAACATAACATTGTTTTGAGGTTTATTTTTATATTATATTTATTTATTACTTTATTAGGATTTAATGTTGGAGAGCAGTTGTAATGAAGCAAGTTCAGCTGTAGGAACAATGTTTTCAGCATGTGACAAGCAGGTCTCCAAGGTGAAGATAAACAACTCCAGAAGCAGCCAGAATTTTTAATATACTCCACATTTTTCTAAACTAGATTGGAAGAAATTTATACAGGCAATGAAGAGATGATTGATCAATATGTGTGTGTGAGAGAGCTTTCTTTTTTATTTTAATTTAATTTTTTAAAACCTATCATTTCTTATTTTATATGACAAATCCAATTCCTACTGCCTCTTCTCCTCTTGCTCCTTTCACCTTTCCCCCATCCCCCATCCCACCCCCATCCGACCCCCATCCCACCCCCTATCCCACCCCCATCTGACCCCTATCCATTTCTCAAACAGGATAAGGCTTCCCATGAAGAGTCAGCAAAGTCTAACACATTGCTTTGAGACAGAACCAAGGCCCTCCCCACCATATCTACTCTGAGCAAGGTATTCCTTCAGAAAGAACTGGTTCCAAAAAACCAGAAGAAGCATTAGGGATAAATCCTAGTGTCACTGCCAGTGGCCCCACAGTTTGCTCCAGCCATACAACTGTCACCCATATTCAGAGGACCTAGTTTGGTCCTATGCTGGCAAAAGCTGGCTGTGAAAGCAAAAGAAGAACGTCTTTTCCAAAGAAACATATCCTTAGACCCAAATTTGGAAATCATGGTACCTTCATAATATACAGGCCGGTTTGGCTTAGTAGTCCATACAATGAAATCTCTCTCTGTACTTAGCTCCTTCTCAGTCAAAAAAATTCAAAGAAAACACAATAATATAAACAATCTAGACTCTCTCTGAATTTTCTTAAAAATTAGCTTATTTTTCTTTACTCCTTTTAGTCTATGATTGTCTTTACTCTGTCTCTTTAAAGACTTTTTTAAAATGATATACTTCTTACTCCCTATACTCTTCTTCTTCTCTCTTTCAATCCTATGTACATTTATCCAACAGTAGGGCTCATTTGGATTTGTCTTTATTGCATATCTGTAATTATTTTCTGACCAGAATCACTTCTTAAAATGCCAAGTGCTAAAGAATCTAAGATGCGACATTATTAGGGGTAATACAGAAGTTCTTGATTGTCCCACCCAGTCTAGCATGGTGGAGCTGCTCACACCTTTGAGTCATTTGCACTGCCTCACTTCTAGGCACACAGTGGGTCCAGAGTACCATAAAGCAAGCTGCAGTAGTCTACTCATGAACCCCATTCAAATGTTCTGTAGCCAGACTTCCTGACTGAAAGAGTCAGAGTTTGTCCAGGCAGGACAGCCCAGAAAGCCTTGGCTTTTTTTCTGCTGCTACTGCTGCCGAGTCAGGAAAACCTCTCTTAAAGAAGCCACTGCATACTGCCAGCAAACAACAAGAAGCTGTGTTAAACTCTGTATGTTTTTTTTTTGTCTAAAATTCCTTTTCAAACTTTTTTTTAGGTTTTACATAAATTTAGCCCACCATGTTGGTAAACCAATTAACAAATTAATACATTCCCAAAAAAATGAATTGTGGATATTTTCCTTTGTTTAGAATGTTGGTTACAAGTTGTTATAGATAATGGTGAGGAAAAAAGCTAAACAAAGGGTATTAGATTCAAAGTTCCTGCTTGTTTTTATTTTAAGGGGGAAGTGCTATGGGACAGTGGTCTTTTATCCTGTCACTAGTATTATTTTAAAAAAAAAATGATGATTGGTCAGTAGCCAAGCAGGAAGTATAGGCCAAGTGATGAGAATTCTGGGAAGAGGGAAGCTTCTGTCTAGAGTCATGACCCAGATACAAAGGATGCAAGATGTGACTGCCTTGCCAAAAAAAGGTACCAAGCCACATGGCTAGCATAGACAATTATTATGGGTTAATATAAGCTATAAGAGTTAATAAGAAGCCTGAGATATTAGGCCAATCAGTTTATAATTAATGTAGACTTCTGTGTGATTTTTTGGGACTTAATGACTGTGGGAACTGGGCAGGACAGAAACTGCAGACAACAGACGCGGTCTTGGTTAATCTTAGTGGGTCACAATTACAGCAAAAATATAAATATGACAAAGAGACTTATAGAATGGAAGGCCATTGATAAGAGTGACAGCAAGAGATAAAGGAGGAGGTAAGAGTAATGAGGGCTCACTATACACATATATGAAGTTGTCCTAGAATTAATTTAATTAATTAAAATAACCTTCATAATTTTCTCTCTTCTATTCTTTTGATCGTATTTTTTTTTTATAAGAGACAGGGTTGTCTTAAAGGAAATAATATTCATTCCTTTTTACTCAGTCACACTGCAGGGTCTCAAGATAAAAGATTAAAGAGAAAGAGCTGATGGCAATCTTCACGATGTCACCTCCTTCTCACTGAGCTTATTAAGCAATAAATATGTTTTGATTGGTAATTTACATAATGTGATTAATGGCAAAGACTTTATTAAGGGAGCATTATATAATGAAATTCATAACATAAGACTTAGTTTTTATTCTATCTTTTTTTCCTGCCAAATTAACATTTCAAGAGTAATAAAGCTAAAGTGTAATATGCCCAAAAGAATTGACTTTGATTTAAAGAGAATCAGAGTGTGTATAGTTTTAAGTTATTCTTTCTATTTCTCATTTCTTACTATTCTCTCTTAGATACTTATATAATACCCATTATCTCAATCATTGAACTATCTCTAATAGGAAAAACAGAAATGCAATTATGAGAAAGAGTACAACTTCAGAGTCTATGATTATATTTCAAAAGCCATCTTCATCATCATCATATTTTCACAAGAAGATTGGAAAATAATGGTGAAAAGAATATCTTTTGTTTTGATATTCTCTCTCTCTCTCTACATCTGAATCTCAAAATAGGTAGGTTTCTCATAAAGGCATTTAATTTTAGTCTAACATGAAAATAATACATGCAAATTATTAAAATGTTTACTATAGTTCCCTTAAGTACTCTATGCTGCAATATACTAAATAAATTCTGACCTCTGCTATTACAATTTATAATATAAATACAAATTTAACAGGAATAATATGAAAGAATAAATTTTAGATTTCTCTTATATTACCTCCACCTCTCATGATTCTATTCTTACTGACTGAATAGAGACATGCCTGTTTCCTGAGTTTAAAATTAAAAACAAAAAGAAAACACCAACCACATCTATATATGAGCAACAGTAAATGAATTCAGTTGGTTATAAATGTGCATACCTACATATTCACATGTGTACATATCTTTATATGTGTGGAACAGTAATAAAGAAGTCAAGAAACTGAGGGAAACAAGAAAATGTGGGAAGAACTGGAGGGAAGAAAAGAAAATATAGGAATAATGTAAGTACAATACTCATGTACAAAATATGACCCAAGACATGTATTAAACTCATTCTTTGATGAGCTCCTTCAAGGGCTTGCCACATTTCTGTAGCCACAGTTGATTTAAACGTTGGGTGTCTGTCCCCTCAGTGGCGTACTTAAGGCATATTTAGCACAGCACAATTTGGTGAGAACTATTGTGGTGATAATTAACTCATTTCTGCTTGCCCAACAAAACATACATAAATCTTCTTGAGCAACAAAGTAAACTAAATATAGATCAGATGTGACTGCATTGAACATCTTTGTAAAGTCTGTAAATAAAGTTTCTATAGTTTGAGAAGAAAACAATCTTACAATGAGGGTTTGAAGGAGGGCCAGTGCCAGAAACTTTCTAGCTACAGAGATAGTGCAAAGGTTATGCTATGTTAGAAAGCACATCGGTTCCAGCCTTCTGAACGGATAACAGGTATTGCATTCCTTTTCTTGAAGAAGCAACCACATGCTCTTAACATTCTGGTTCTCTTAGTGCTTATTTGTGAACACAAAGACATATGTGCTTCTTGTGATCCAGCAACTTGGCTTCTTGGGATCTACCCAAAGAAACTGAAATGTTCTTCTGTCCATGTAAAAATGTTGTACATGAATGTGTAATCTTGATTATGTTTTGCCAAAACTTTGTAGCACTAAAATGTCCTTCAGTGAGTAAAGATGTATAAACTTTGGCATATTTCAATGACATAATATTACTCAGTGTTGAATAATCTTTTCAGCAATAAAAATCCATAAAGGAAACTTAAATTCATTTACTAAGTGAAAGCAGCTAATCGGGAACAACACTACCTAATTTGTTATCCCAACTGCATAACCTTCTGAAGAAAGTTAAACTCATGGAGACAGTGAAAAGATTACTGGCTGTCAAGTGTGGGCAGTAGGTGGGGAAAATTGGTAGATTGCAGCAGACTTTCAGTGTAATGAGAACACTCTGTACGATAATGTATGTGGGTTTGTGTTATCCTTTGTCCAAATACATAGAAAGCATGTCACAGAAACTGAACAGGAATGTAAAATGTGTGTTCTTTGAGGAGATGCTAGGTCCATTCAGATTTATCAGTTAAATCCAGTTTAACTTTCTAGGTCAATATGTTCATTGTGCTTGTGGGGAGAAGAGATAAGGGGAGTTCTGCATTTTCTGTGAAATTACAGCTGCTATAAAACAGAGTAGAATTTAAGATTAAACAGGGAAACAAATAAGGAAATAAATTCCAACTGCCAGACATGGTCACATGGATGGCAATTTACTAAAAGCAGCCAATGAGAATCGCCAAACTAATCCTTCTAAAAAATGGAGTCAAGCTGGGCAGTGGTGGCGCACACCTTTAATCCCAGCACTCGGGAGGCAGAGGCAGGCGGATCTCTGTGAGTTCGAGACCAGCCTGGTCTACAAGAGCTAGTTCCAGGACAGGCTCCAAAACCACAGAGAAACCCTGTCTTGAAAAACCAAAAAAAAAAAAAAAAAAAAACCCAAAAAACAAAAAACAAACAAACAAATAAATAAATAAATAATGGAGTCAAAACATATGAATTAATGATAGTCTATGTTTGCCTTACAATTTTATGAGATCCTTTTTATGAATGTTGGAATTGTAGTAATGAGGGATGCTGAAAATGGCTTCAAGTATTTTGATTAATTTTAAATAAGCCTGAATAATACAGACTCAAAAATCCTATGGCGTTGTTCTTGTTACCATTGTTATCAAGAGTCATTGTTTGCTCCTTAATGTGCTATTCCTACCTTGCTTGAAGACTCGCCAGTGACACTGGCTGCACAAGTTGTCCTCATAGTCATGACCTTCATCTCATTGTCTCTAATATTCTGGCTTCCATCTCCTTCCAAGCTCTAAAAGTCAAACATAAAGTTTGACCCAAAAGTATCACAGAATTTTGCTGATCTTTAGCAGTGAAAACTTGAAGGATGTTAAATGATGTTGGATGAGGAGGTGGCCCTTTGTTTTTCCCAGCCGCCTGGCTAGCTTACACCCAAAATAACCACACAGAAGTTGCATTAATTAAATCACTGCCTGGCTCATTATCTCTAGCCTCTTATTGGCTAACTCTCACATCTTGATTTCACCCATTTCTATTAATATGTATATCACCACGAGGTCGTGGCTTACCAGGAAAGATTCAGCATGTCTGATTCTGGCAGTTCCATGGCAGCTCTCTGACTGCTCTTTTTTTCAGAATTCAGTTCTGTCTTCTCTGCCTACCTAAGTTCCACCCTATCAACTAGGCCAAGGCAATTTCTTTATCCATTATCCCATGAAAGCAACACACAAACAGAAGGCATTCCCTATAACAAAGTGAGACTCTGATTGAAGATGTTATATCCAGTAAAGTTCCATGAGTTAAGTAGGGTGTGTTGATATGGAGCATATATTAGAGAGATTTTAGGTTTATTGTGGTAGCTCCGGTGGTTAGTATCTCTTTGAGCTTCATTACTTGGCTTAAGTGTCTAGTCCAGAGCCGCATGTAATGAGTGTGACTTGAGCACGATGGGCCCCATCAATGAGGTGAGTAGCAGGGAAAGTCTTAGAATTGCAAAGAAAAACTGTGAACTCTGTTGTAGATTACTAATTTGTATCAAGAAACAACAGAGCCCAGACAGAAGACAAATAACTCACCAAGTAAAAATTTTGTTTAAAAAAAAAAAAACCTACCAAATTGAAGAGCAAATTTAAAAAAAGAACAGCTTCAATAATACAGTAAGAATTATAATACACAAATGTCCCAAATGTGTCAGTAAATATTCTTCACTATCATGACAAATGAGGAGGAAGAGGGAAGGGGCAGGAAGGAGAAGAATGAGGGGTAGGAAGGAGAATAAGGAAAGGGGGAATGGAAGATAATGAGAAAAGGTAGGAATGGGGAGAGGATATAAGGGCAATCAAACATCCAAGAGTATAAAGAATACAAAACAAATTAGACCAACAGACTTGAAAACCAAGGATTCTGGCAAAGGACAAGGATTGTAGATATAGAAAGGCAGACAGAATGGGGAAATTGATCATAGGCAAAGACATGGATTTTCTCAAATTTATAGTGTAAGTTTTACACAATACCAACATGAATACAAAAATAAAAGAATCTGATAATGAGTAAAAAGTCATAAAATGGCAGAATTCAAGTTCCAGAATTGAAAGTTCCAATGCTGGGTCTATGACAATTGTTTCTCAAATACAAATTAAATAAAATGCCCCTTGAATGGTAGAAATTAGTTCCTTTCTACTGTTCTAACTTTATTTTTTAATTTTCCTTCCTTTTTTTATATGTGGAGATTTGACAAAATGATTTATTTATTTATCTAGACAAATACATTGGTTGAAAAGCCAAGATAATGGTAAGGAAGATACCAATAGACATAGTGTTAGCATATACATTGCTAATAGAATACAGAGATATAACAGAAAATTATTAGACAACAAAATGCAAAAAGACATTAGAATTGAAAATTAAGAGAGTGCGTGTGTTCCTGTATATGTGCATGTGTGTGTATGTGCGTACATGTATGTGTGTGTGATGTATTAAAAATCAAATGGATTAATGTACAAAAAACATGGAAATCTGTGTCTATCCATTATACAAGGAAAAGCCTTAGTAGAAGAGAAAAACAAGTTTTTTTTAATTTATAATTTAAAAACATAGCAGAACTTTATAGTATTTGAGCTCTGGAAAAAAGAAATGTTGTTGGATAATGTTTATTTATATATTACTTAAATTTGTCAAAATGAGATTTCGGAATATAAATTCTGAAAAATTTCAAAAGCATAAGAAGACAAAAAAAGTTGATAAAAATTTTTTACTTTGGAGTTTTTTGTTCAGTTCTTTACAAATAACAAAAACATGTACATCAAACAAATACATGGACAGTCACTAAAACAAAAATTAGAATTTCTAAATTGGTATACCTTGACAGTATTTTCAATAATTGGTGTGACAAAAAATGGTTTAAAAATGGGAATGTGCACACTAAGCATAGAGGCAATCAAATTTTATGAAGAATTTTGATAAATGAGTAAAACTAAAAATATGACTAATCAATTTTTCTATAGTACTAGTAACTTCTTATATAGTAGAAAGAAATACATGTTCGAATGTTAAAAATTGTTCATTGTTGCACTGATAACTGACTTTCAAAGAGAAAGTTAGTTTTTTTTTTCCCACAGAGTCTCACTAGGTATGTAAACCACACTAAAGGGCAGGCCCCAAGTCCAGCAACAGATGGACAGCATAGAAGAAAATCAATGGTGTATTTTGGGGACTTTTCAACTCCTATTGTTTTGGGGGGGCACTTTTTTGTCATACTGGTCTTTTCCTGTATATTATGATATCCGATTTTGTGTTTTTATGGGCATGTGTGTGTATCCGTGCATCTGTGTGTGTTATGTATGTGTGCTTCTTGTGTTTTGGTTTTAATTTTTGTTTGTTTTTTGTTTTTGTCTTTTGCCTGTTTATTTTACTATTTCTAAACAGAAATAAAGAGCATAGAGTGGGTGGGTGAGGAGGTGGGAGGATTTGAAATGAGACTGGAGGGGAAAACATGGTGTGTATATGTTGCATGAAAAAAGATTCATATAAAACACCAATAACCTTGAACAAAAGTTAAAAACAAACAAAAAATTAAAATACAGATTAAATTGCAGTTAAGTCTTTTATAGAGTTTCTTTGATATGAACTAATGATTTTTGTGTTAAAATGGCTATAATAGCATTGCATTCTTATAAAATAAAAATAGTTACTAAAGTGAAAACCAAGGTGTAAATATTTGCATAAATATTAATGTAAACAAATAATGAAATTGTGTATGTGTCTTAAATATATGTACAAGCAAAAAAATCTGGATATATATATATATATATGTAGAGAGAGAGAGAGAGAGAGAAAGAGAGAGAGAGAGAGAGGCATGTTGCATGAAAATTATTTGCACTACCACCCTGCTGTGCTTATAAAGTCACCTTGATTCAAATGACAGGGTCAGCTATTGACTGACTGAAATTAGCCGTAGAGATATTGGAGGACAGAGGACGTCTTCTAGAGAGGGACAGGAAGAGAGAAGAAGGGACTTGGGGAGATTTCTCAGACTTCTGGTTATAGAAAATGTGGGGAGTAGACTCAGCCAATCATCCCTCCACTGTTCCCATGATTTATCAGTTTTTTTATCTTAATTTATGACTCCTGAGTTTTTAGTAATATTAGAACAATTAAGATAAACACTTTAGAGATATATAATAGAGTAGAAACAGCTATTTCAGTTACAGTTGGGTACAAGGAAAGAGATTACTATATTAATTTTCATTAAAAGTTTTATATTTCTAGCAGCAAAATAAAAATATTTGGATTTTAATTACTGGGAAGTGAAGCTCATTTCTGACTCATTACTACAGAATCCAGTATTGCAGAATGTTAGCTAAGGGCCATGCCATCTAATGAATAAACACTTCTCCAAAGTGTTTTGTTGGAGATGACAGTTGTTTGGTTCCCAGCTACTCAGCCCTGAAATAACCACACAGAAACTGTTTTAATTAAATCGCTGCTTGGCCTATTAGCTCTACCTTTTATTGGCTAACTCTTATGTTAATTTAACCTATTTTTATTAATCTGTATATCGCCATATGGCAGTGGCTTACCGGGTAATAGTTTGGCATGTCTGTCTCTGGTGGTGGCACCATGACATCTCTCTGTCTCTGCCTCCTTTCTCCCAGCATTTTTTTTTTTTAGTTTTCCCTCCCTAGCTCTGTTCCCCTAAAGCTCTGATATATGTCCAAAGCAGTTTCTTTATTCATTAATGGTAATCATAGCATACAGAAGGAAATCCCACATCACCTCCCCTTTTTTTGATTAAATAAAAAAGGAAGGTTTTGACTTTAACATAGTAAAATTACATATAACAAAACAGGTATCAAGCAAGAATTATAGTTAAAATATTTATATTTATTTTATCTTTTATCATAAGTAAGGAAAACTATAACTATAAATTTTTTAACTCCATTAAAGTCTCCAGAATGATATAATATTACCTAAGTAATCAGGAAGTGCATTGTAAGCAACTTTTAAAACTCTAGAATTGACAGACACATCTCATTGCCTGGGTGGTTGTTGGGTGCCAATTTGTTGGAGAAGGCTGCTTGATTGGTTGCTGGTTATGTTTTAGCCAAGTTGAGTATCTTCAGGTAGTAATGGACAAAATTCTTTCTCACCATCTCCCCATGTCGTCTGCTTTTGTGAAAGGTAACGTATCCTCCTCTGTTTTCAATGACTAATGAATGCTACCCAGAATGGTGTTATAGTGAGATAGTTCTATACTAGCAATTATGATAAGGTCTGATAAAACATAACCAAGTGAAAGTTCAGGCACAAGGACTTCATTTACATGTTTATAAAGGAGGTGAAAGATGAGCCTATAAAAGAAAAAGATGCTAACCTTCTATTGCTCTTCTGGCTTCAGACTTTACATCAGAAGGATGGAATAAAGTACATACAAATCAGGTAGGAGTGCTCCGACAGGCAAGCACTAGGTTTCTGTTAATGTTCTGATAAAGGTGAATCTAAAAGCTAGAGAGAGGATATGCTTGGGAGATGAGGATTATTCCTCATCCATCCTAATTCCAGTTTCCAATAAAACGTGATTTTTCTTCTGTCTCTACTTTCAGTTCTAGATAGCCAGGAAAAAGATCGACCAGGTTCAGCTCCCTTCTTGTATATTCTGGCTCCGCTTAATGAAGTAAGAGCATTTATTTCTGTGTGACTTATTTGCCTCATTTGAAAACTGAGAAGTTATGGGAGTGTTGATGTGAGAGGTAAAGAATATTAGGCATGCAAAACAATAAGGGGAAGTGTTTAGCAATTAGATGGCGTGACCCTTAGCTAACATTCTGTAGTACTAGATTCTGTACTAATGAGTCAGAAATGAGTTTTACTTCCCAGTAATTAAAATCCTAATATTTTTATTTTGCTGCTATAAATGTAAAACATTTAATGAAAATTAATACAGTAATCTCTTACCCTGTACCAAACTGTAGCAGAAATAGCTGTTTCTACACCAATATATACAATGACATGCTGTACACTGTAAATTTGTGTCTCTGCCTAAGGTGCTTTCTGATTAGTTTAATAAAAACTGAATAGCCAATAGCTAGGCATTAGAGGATAGGCAGGATTTCTGAGGAGAGAGGAAGAGGAATCTAGGTGGACAGATTTCTCCAGAAATGCTGAAGAAGTATGACACATGGTATAGAACAGAGGCAACCAAGTTATAAGAGCCAGTTAAAAGAAAGCATAAGTTAAGGCTAATATTTCATAATTAATATTATGTCTCAGTGACTTTATTGGGGAGCTCATGCTCCCACAAAAGAAAATCCAACTACATTTGAGAAAACTTGTTAAAATTGCCAACATCACACTCATAAATCCACAGAAGGCCTGCGGAAACAGAAAAAAATGTTTCAAGTAGACTCAGTGCACATGGCATCCAAAGGCATGGCTCTTTTAAGAGGCCCTGATATGGAGCACTTGAATGGGGTTTATGAAGAGTGGGAAGAGTGCTACTCGATGTGAGAGACTAGGTAGAAAAGACTACAACAGCAAGGATTCAGAAACTTACCAGATCTGAAGCAGAGAGAATAGCTTGAAAATGTGCTTGGATGCCTAAGAAATAAAAGAAAATGGGTATATATAGTCATAGAAAAGTAAATAAATAGTTTAAAATAAAGAAGTCTTTAAAGAGAGAGTTATGTAATAGAAAGGAAAAAGTCACATAAGCTTAAGAAATACATGGGGTGTCTGGATTCTGTATGATGTTGTGTTAACTTTAAGTTTTTTAAATGCTCGTGAGCAAAAAACAATACCTGTTGAGAGACATTGGATTATAGAAACTGCTAAATCAAAGCAACATATATGTTTTTAAGAATGTCTTAACTTAAGAATGGAAGTTAGAAAATATGTTATATTGGGAGAGAGGGTTTGCTTTTGTTTTTAAAGGGGGAGATTTCTTCAAAATTAATAAAGACCATATTTGATTGGGAGAGACCTGAAATCTTGGCTAGAGATATGAAGAAAAGAATGAAACAGAAAATCTCCAAAACAGATATGGGAATGGCTCTGAGACTGAATAAAATATGGTAAATCTTGTAGGCTACAAAGTCCTCATGACTTATTATTCATATTACATGGATAGAGGATTGATTATACAATCCAAATAGACTTATAAAGTTAGCAGATGTATTTACCTGCTCAAACATAAAACAAAAAAAATCATCTTTATCTGATTTCTGCACACCTCATATTCCATAGTTTTGTTAATGCAGATATGCATGTTACCTTTACAAGTTGTGTGTTTTCAGAAAAAAATGACCACACACCAATAAAGACAAGTAGCCCAGATAGTTCAGTCTCAACATGTCTCTGTTGCAGTATTCTCAATATTCTCAAATTTTCTCAATATTTGAACAACTTCAAAGCTTCTCGCTGAGATGGCCCAGCCTCATGGAATACTCCAGCCAGAACTTCAGATAAGACCTGCACTTTCACATTTACACAGAGACTGAACAACAAATGTTACAGCTAGTTTTCCCAGGGCTAGACCATTATCTCAATTTTCTGACGACCCCCTAAAGGTATTGTCACCCCCAGACAACAGGAAGCAATTTTAGAAACATGACACCCACCCAAGAGGTATGCTAAATGGTTTTTGGTTCTTTGGTGGATTATGTATGTTTGTTATCATTTAGGGGGGTTGGTTACAAACTGTTACTGGTCATGGGAAGGTAGCAAACTAAGCAAGGGAGATTAGATTCAGGGATCTCCTTCTGAAGGGAAAAAGGGGGCTGTAGTATAGAAAGGAGAGGAAAAAGGATAGATTTATTGAATTGACTTTTAAATTCATAACTACTACTAGTTTAAATATTTTATAATGGTTAGTATTTTGTATACTGATACAATTTAAGGTTATTTTTGTTAGTCTAGGTATGTATTTCTATTCTTGTTTAAGCTATTGTACCTGTGAAGCACATTTAAATATTAGTTCTACCAACTGAGGGAGGACAAAGTATTCAAATACATGAGCCTATTGAGGACATTCTCATCTAAACTACCACAAACACCTCTCTTCGAGGTTCAGGGATCTATGTGGAAGAGGAGCCAGAAAGATTTCAGAAGAAGAAGAAGTGGATGACTCTTCTGGAAGAGGTTTCTTCCAGAGAAAGCAGAACTGAGGCACATATGAACTCACAGAGTTTGCGACAACATATAAAAGACTTCTATAGGTTCAACTCAAACATAATCAGTCACATGAGTTAGATGAGGATCTGGGAGCAATTACAGAGAGGAAACAATGTGGTCATAGTATATTGCATAAAAACTTAGCAAAAAGTTATAAAAACAGAATTCAATAAAGACATGGAAATTGTGAAGTCTTAAGTGAAGTAAATATTAGTAGAAAATGTCAATAAGTCAAACAAAAAACTCAATAGAAATCCTCACTAATAAAATGAGTTGTGTAGCCAGCAGAATTTCATGGTTTAAAGACAAGGTAAATAAATTGGATAACTCAGTCAAAATAAATTATAAGTTTAACAATATATATGAATGGAACATCTGAAATCATTGAACACTATGAAAAGACCAAATTTATGGTCATAGGCATAGAAGGAGAAGCATTTCAAGCTAAAGGCCAAGAAAATATTTTCAATTATATCATAAGTCAAATTTGCAAAATATAGAGAAAGAGATGTCTATACAGCTACAATGAACATACAGAATACCAAATAGGACCAGAATATAAACTTACCATATCATGTTATAGACAAAACATTGAATACAAAGAACAAAGAGAAAGTATTGAATATGAAGCAATGGGATGGCCAGGTTGGGAGAGGGGAAAAGTGGGAAAGCAATTAAAGAAGTATCATTTTCCAGACTATAATAATAATAATTATTATTCTCTTACATATCAATCTCAATTCCCCCTCCCTCATCTCTTCCTGTTTCCCCAACCTACCCCCACTCTACCCCATTTTGCTCCTCAGAGAGAGTAAGGCTTCCCCTGATAAGTCAACTAAGTCTGTCCCAGGAACTCATTGAGGCAGGACTAAGGCCCTCCCACTTGCCTCGACTGAGAAAGGTATCTCTCCATAGTGAATGACCTCTACAAAGCCAGTTCATGTATAAGGGATAGATGAGCCAGGGAGGGATGGCACATATCTTTAATCCCAGTACTTGGGAAACAGAGACAGGCAGATCTCTGTGAGTTCGAGAGCAGCCTGGTCTATAATGTGAGTGCCAGGAGAAGCCTAAAGTTACACAGAGAAACTGTCTTGACCTGACCCCCCCACACACACAAAATAAAATAAAATAAAATATTTCACAGAGATCAATAGGCACATAATATAGGATATAAATCACTAGGCATAAATTCACACTGAAAGAAATACCTTGATAGAAAGAGTCATTATCAGGTTAGGGAGAAACTTGGTACTAGGGAAATTCCCAGGAACCCATAAGAATGATCCCAGCAAAGAGAGTACCTAAACTGGCCTTCCCCTGTAATCAGATTAGTGACTAGCCTAACTATCATCATAGAACTTACACCCAGTTACTGATGGAGGCAGATGCAGAGAACCACAGCCAAGCACCAGGCAGAGCACCAGGATACCTTCTAAGAGAGGGAGGAGGGATTATATGAGCAAGATCATGAAGGGGAAATCCACAGAGACAGCTGAGTCAAGCTTCTGGGAGCTCATGGACTCTAGACCAACAGCTGGGGAGCTGGCATGGTACCTATCTAGGTCCTCTGCTTGTGAGTGACAGCTTTGTAGCCTGTTTTGTTGGCAGTGGGATCAGAATCTATCCCTGGTACATGAGGTGGCTGTTAGAAACCCATTCCTTATGGTGGGGTGCCTTGCTCAATCTTGATTCGGGGGAAGGGCTTGGTCCTATCTGAACTCAATGTGCCTTTGTTGACTCCCCATGGGAGGCCTTACCCTTTCTCAGAAGTGGACTGGGGTGGGAAGAGGAGAAGCAGGAGGAAGGGTAACTTTGGGTTGGTATGTAAAATGAATAAAAAATTTAAAAGAAAAACAAAGAGAAAAAAATGTCACAAATGCAGGCAGGGCAATCAGAATAATATCCGATAACTCAACCAAAACTTATAAAACTTAATGGGCTTAGAAAGATGTATTTCAAATTCTTCACGATCACAACTACCAGGACAAGCCATGATACCCATCAAGTCTGTTATTATTTAAGAATAAATTAATTCCTCATGATAAAAACAGACTAAAGGAATTTGCTACCACTAAGCCAAATTCATGGAAAATACTGAAGGCTTTGGTCTGAAAAAAATGTATAAACACAGGCAAGAAGCCACAAGTGTAAAATTAGTGATGCTAGGGTAACTAAAGAAATGAATAATGAGCCCAGATCCAAATGAATTCACCACAGAACTCTACCAGAATGTGAAAGAAGGAAAAGCAATACTTCTCAATTTTTTTCTTTTTGTCAGAAAATAGTAAAGGAAATAAACTCTACGTATGAAGTTCTGATACCAAACTCAATAAAGAAACAACAGAAAGGAGATAGTAAACTGTAGAACAATTTCTTTATAAACTTAAGTATGAAAAGTCTTAACAAAATCCTTGGATCATTTCATCATTTCAAAAGATTTAGAAAATATCTTTGACAAAATCCATTCCTTCTTGACAAAAGTCATGGCGAGGATACATATGGAAGGACAATATCTGAAAATAAATAAAGGCTTTAGAAGAATTAATTAAGAATTAATAGCATTGTGATTGTAATTGAGGTTGCTCAGCAGGAGAAAAATTATTATTTTTTTACTGAAAACCTTGTCAAAGCACCACGGCTGAAGGGGTCATAGGCCCTATGAAGAAATTTAATGATGTTTTTCTAAAAGAACATTGTGCCAAACTATTTTTTAATTCCTTACGACTATACCTATAGACAAGTATTGCTCTCACCTTTAATCATGAGGAGGGGAACAAAAAAGAACAAATTGTAGTATAAGGACACACCACCTTGAACATGCCTCATCTCATTTAATCTCCTCTATGCCTGTAATTCAAAAAATTGGTTTCTTGATGCTGTTCCATATTTTCTGGATGTTCCTTTCGTCTTCTTTTAAAAAAATTCATATTCTTTGTTTACTTAATCTGTCTTCTGTTTTTATCTTCAAATTCTGATTGTCTATCTTCTGTTTGATTCATTTGAGTTGTAAAATTTTCCCTTGTGGTTCTTAGTCAGGATAATTTGTTTTTCAGTTCCGCCTTCACTTCAGCTTGTCTTGGCTCCAATGTTTCTATCTTTTCATTGAATTCAAGTATGAATTAACTTCTTCATTTTACTCAGTGGTGTACTTTTATTTTTTTGAGCACCATTCAAGTTTTTACTGCTTTCTTCTCAGGGCTGAAAAAGATGCTTTTTATATTTTATCCAAATTATTTGAATTATTTGATAAAATTTTAGACTATTCCTTTACATTCTGTGCCCTGGGGTTTAACTACATAGTTCTCAGACATTTCTATAGGACTAATCAGCTTAATCAGAGGCACACTACTTTACCATTTAGGTTGTTTTTGTTTTGCTCTTTGTCCTTGGCATGTGAACTAGTTTGTTTGGTGATATGCCTAATATGACAATCTGGGCTTCCTTATATTGTATCATTGCAAGAGCTGAGCGACCTATCTTGGCCAGATAAAGTCTTAGATAAGCTATTCAACTGAACCTGGCAAAGATGGCTCCAAAACTGTCGGCCTGAAGCTAGACTTGTGGGTTCAGAGGTGGCAAGGGGTGGAAGAAAGGCATGTCTCACCAGTTTCAGGTGGTTCTTGCACAAAGCAAATTAGAAGGTCACTGGTCAGACCTAAACCTGTGGGCATGTTGATGGCCACAAGAAGAGGATACAGAGTTATGGAGAAGGAATGGGAAAAGGAGGAAGAAACTTACCTGACAAGCTCTCACAAACAGAATGGATTCATGACTTGCAGGTTTTAAACCAGGCTTGCAGATTTACAGATTTAGCTTGCTATTGTCAATACATTATGGAATACATAAATTTCAATTTAAGTAAATTAGTAATGGGATCAACTTAACATTCATCCTCCAAAATATTGCTGTTAGAATAAATATTGATAGGTGTTACAAGTCAAAACTAGTGAAATTTTGCTGAATAAAATGGAAATACATTCATGGGTTGCTTAATGATAGATAAACACTGTGAAAATGCATCATTGGAAAATTTTATAGTGGCTCAAAAATCATAGAGTGATGTTACAGGAACTGTGATGACATCATTAGGAGATATAATCTTACAGTAATACTATCTTATATATGCTTGATCACTGACCTAATTGTTTAATATGGCACATGTCTGTATAAGCATGAGATTTATCGATTAGGAGCCAAAACTCCATAAAAATACAAACTGAGTAATAAGTATTTGCAGATCTTAAGGAATTATTGTGCTTATAAAATTAATTCACTCTATTTTGTAGCCTAACTTTGTGAGCAATAGGATAATAAATGTGACATAACATTACCAACCATTCTGTTTATTCAGAATAGTCACGATTATTGCAAATGTCAAGGGCACCCTCCATCCTGTGTATTTGTTAACTAATATAGACTCTAGAACTGTGTAATTTCCTTCTAGATCATTTGAAACAGGGATTCATGAGGTATTGTAATTGATTGTTTTCAGAGCTGGGCATGGAAATAGATTGATGCAAGGAAAAGGAAAGGCAGATCTCATGTTGAAAGGGACAGAAAGGGTTAGTTTTGATGTCATACTAATTAGAAGAATTCCTATCATACACACACACACACACACACACACACACACACACACACACACACATTTCACTAATAGAGGGACCACTCTAATATAACATTGGACTGGCAATACTCTTGGTCATATTATGATAGAAAGATTTACAGTTCTAGGTAGATAAAAATTCAAAACACTGTGACTTGAACAAATAAGCTTTCATTTGCTTCGGGAGGTAGTAGCACTGGGTGTAATCACGTAGAGGCAGGTTTGTGCTTAGCAGCAGCATTTTTACTGTCTGGTGTTTTTCTTCAAGCATGAAGCTACAGAGTAGAGCATTCAATTGACTTAAAGCATCCATATTCTAGAGAAAATTGCAAGGGTCAATAAGGCAGTGTGAGTACTTTGTGAGTATTTTTGAAGGAAGTTGGAAGGATTAATATTTATCTGGTACATCGCCATTCTAAACAACACTAAAATGTTTCAGCAAGTTAAATAAAAAGCATATATAACAATTATCCAAATAATGGCAAACTACATATCTAATTGTTACTCAAATATGAAGACAAATAAATTCTTTTCCTTAAATAAGCAAATTCTTAATAATACTCTTAAGTAGACCAGTAATTCATCATCAACATATATTTAGAAAGAAAGTCAAGAATGATAAAAGTGAGGAAAGATTAGCTGACAACATTTAAATTAAAAATAGAAAAAAATGAAATTACTCTAGTTACTACACTGAATACAAATGTAAACTTTTAATAAAGTTGCATAATGTCAACTAAAGGTTGCTACTAGCAGAATGAGAAAAATTACAGCTCCAACCAACAAATATCAGAAGAACTGACAAGATGGTAAAATAAAACTTACTATTCTGTTGAGAAATATATTTTGTATCCAAGTAATTATATTAATAGAAAAATAAGAAATAAATAAAATTAAATACAGTCTCTATACCTTCATAATTATTTCAAATATTTTGTGAGTTCAGGCCGTAACCAAAGAAATGAATTCAGTGATTTTTTTGTTTTCTTATTTGTTTGTTTGTTTTTTTTCTTTTTTTTTTATTGAGAATAGGAAAAAAAAAGTTTCCGCCTCTTCCCAGCCTCCC